>NC_073356.2:4377500-4515000 GCF_027580225.2 Misgurnus anguillicaudatus | reverse complement strand
ATCCCCCTACCCTTTAAGCTTTCTACCGGAGGGCTTGCTGTTTTAACAAGCGATGAGTTGATTTCAAACAACACAATTGACTCAACCCGAAAAATGACCCAGGCTATTTGTCCTACTCCCTCCTGGCCGGGAAAGGCACATCATCCTGGCCACTGGGTAGGTACCCTGAGGTGCCTGGAGCTATGAGACTTAAATATACAACCAGGCTAGTGATGCATGGTGTCCAGTTTAGTTACCGGATGATTTATCAGAATTTTCTCCTAAAATCTAAGATCAACACTTGGAAAATGCGATAAGGACATGGCTTCTAAGATGTTACTTGACGTTAAAACTACACTAAGTGTTGGGATGCCCCTTTTAATAAAGATGTTTGGGGCGAAACAGTTGCCACCCCAAACAGAGCACAGCTGCCTCACAGCAACAAGGTCCCCTGTTCAAGCCCTGGCTGGGTCAGGAGGCCTTTCTGTTTGGGGTGTACATGTTCTCCTTCAGTCAGCATGGAATTACTCTGGGCACTGTGTTATTTGGTTTCCTTAAACAGTCCAAAAACAACAGACACGTTGATCTATACACACACACACACAAACCGAGGGAAGGGCAATTTGACATCACCAATTCACCTAACCCGCATTTCTGACTTTGCCAAAAAACAGTTCTCGCCATGAATATAGCCATAGATGCTGAACTGGCTTTAAAAATAAATGAACATATTTATCTATTCCAGTTTCTCCAATCAAAACAAATATTAATGCTATGCCTTACAGACCATGTCAAATAATTTTGTTTCCGTCTATGTTGCAACAGTTTTGCAAAGGACTTTTTCTGTGCTGAAATGACTGTGACCCTGTGAACAAATCATTGATGGGTTTGGGTGATGAGTGTTTTGCTCAGAGCCTGTAATCCATAACAAAGGTGTTCAGCTGGGTTCAGGTCCGAGATTTATGCAGACCAGTCGAGTTCTCTCACACCATTTCAAATATTAAGCAATAAGCATGTACTTATATCGATAAGTGCTTATTTTGACACCAGCCCAACACTAGGGCTCATTGTGGCTAAACAGAGGAGCAGGACCAAACAGGCCCATCCCAAGGAACTGCTTGAGGAAGCTGGTGACTGTGTTGTGGTCACATGTCTCTCGGTGGCACGGCAAAAAGACAGCACGGCTTGGCTCGTTGGTCTAGGGGTATGATTCTCGCTTTGGGTGCGAGAGGTCCCGGGTTCAAATCCCGGACGAGCCCATGTTTAGCTTTGCTTCTTGATGCTGCTACACTGTGGAACATTCATGTCAGTCTTGGCAGAGACTGGTGCCTTTCCGTGGCCGGTTAGCTCAGTTGGTTAGAGCGTGGTGCTAATAACGCCAAGGTCGCGGGTTCGATCCCCGTACGGGCCAAGGTTTCTCTGCGCCTCCTTTTGCCGACTGCTATATTTGCTGTGATTTGTCATGAAAATTCCTGCCGGGAGCATTTTTGAGAGTTTTTTTAACCTAAGGTCCCTGTCCGAGTGGCCTTTTCTCCGTGACCCGGCGGGTCAGGCCCTAACGCAAAGAGTGGTTCCATGGTGTAATGGTTAGCACTCTGGACTCTGAATCCAGCGATCCGAGTTCAAATCTCGGTGGGACCTGTAAGACTTTTTGGGTATCCAAGGGAACAGTGTTTGTTACCCCAAAACAATCCCCCTGCCCTTTAAGCCTTTTTACCAGAGCACTCAGGCTCTAGACAAAAATGAGTTAATTCAAGCAACATTGAGCACTTTTTCTGGTCACCCTGGCGGTGGGCCAACAACTCACAAGTCGCAAAATTTCAGCAAACACAAGGACATTACAAGGAAGCAAATTAAACATGTACGAAAACATAGAATAAATGAAAAATGCATTGACGTTTAGGACAAAGAAAACGCACAGCTCATGTGTACAGGCCAAAGGAAACACACAGCTCTTGTGTACAATCTGACAATGAAATGCATTAAAAAGACTTACCAGAAATGACACGAAGACAAATGAACATTGAAAGAAAATGATTCCAATTTTAAATGGCAACAAAATGCTCTTGGAGTGTTAAGCTCCTGCTCCATGTTGCTTTGTGAAAAAACATCCGTATCGGAGACGTTCATGTGTGGACCCAATGTGAAGCTTCACGCTTCCGGTGTGTGACATCAGAGCAATTAACAACAAACCACAATCACGTGGAGAATGCGGGCATCGATCCCGCTACCTCTCGCATGCTAAGCGAGCGCTCTACCATTTGAGCTAATTCCCCTAACATCCGTCTAATGAATGCTTTGGCTTGTTGGAAGCTGGCTGCTATGTGGTGGGAAAATGTTTCCCAGGGGGGCGGGGGTGACACGCTTTAAGTGGCTCGTTGGTCTAGGGGTATGATTCTCGCTTAGGGTGCGAGAGGTCCCGGGTTCAAATCCCGGACGAGCCCCTCTTTAGACTCGTCCCTCGGAGCTTTAACCCACAACGCCGCTTTGTATGGCAATATTGGCAGGAAAGGAATGGAATGTCAACGAGAAACCCGCAAAGGACGTCAGGGACCTCTCAGCGACACCTCCGCCTTTGGTCTTGTCAGATCGAAACCGTGTCCGAGGTTGTCTTTTGTTTGTTAACCCCTAGACGATCCCCCTACCCTTTAAGCTTTCTACCGGAGGGCTTGCTGTTTTAACAAGCGATGAGTTGATTTCAAACAACACAATTGACTCAACCCGAAAAATGACCCAGGCTATTTGTCCTACTCCCTCCTGGCCGGGAAAGGCACATCATCCTGGCCACTGGGTAGGTACCCTGAGGTGCCTGGAGCTATGAGACTTAAATATACAACCAGGCTAGTGATGCATGGTGTCCAGTTTAGTTACCGGATGATTTATCAGAATTTTCTCCTAAAATCTAAGATCAACACTTGGAAAATGCGATAAGGACATGGCTTCTAAGATGTTACTTGACGTTAAAACTACACTAAGTGTTGGGATGCCCCTTTTAATAAAGATGTTTGGGGCGAAACAGTTGCCACCCCAAACAGAGCACAGCTGCCTCACAGCAACAAGGTCCCCTGTTCAAGCCCTGGCTGGGTCAGGAGGCCTTTCTGTTTGGGGTGTACATGTTCTCCTTCAGTCAGCATGGAATTACTCTGGGCACTGTGTTATTTGGTTTCCTTAAACAGTCCAAAAACAACAGACACGTTGATCTATACACACACACACAAACCGAGGGAAGGGCAATTTGACATCTCCAATTCACCTAACCCGCATTTCTGACTTTGCCAAAAACCAGTTCTCGCCATGAATATAGCCATAGATGCTGAACTGGCTTTAAAAATAAATGAACATATTTATCTATTCCAGTTTCTCCAATCAAAACAAATATTAATGCTATGCCTTACAGACCATGTCAAATAATTTTGTTTCCGTCTATGTTGCAACAGTTTTGCAAAGGACTTTTTCTGTGCTGAAATGACTGTGACCCTGTGAACAAATCATTGATGGGTTTGGGTGATGAGTGTTTTGCTCAGAGCCTGTAATCCATAACAAAGGTGTTCAGCTGGGTTCAGGTCCGAGATTTATGCAGACCAGTCGAGTTCTCTCACACCATTTCAAATATTAAGCAATAAGCATGTACTTATATCGATAAGTGCTTATTTTGACACCAGCCCAACACTAGGGCTCATTGTGGCTAAACAGAGGAGCAGGACCAAACAGGCCCATCCCAAGGAACTGCTTGAGGAAGCTGGTGACTGTGTTGTGGTCACATGTCTCTCGGTGGCACGGCAAAAAGACAGCACGGCTTGGCTCGTTGGTCTAGGGGTATGATTCTCGCTTTGGGTGCGAGAGGTCCCGGGTTCAAATCCCGGACGAGCCCTTGTTTAGCTTTGCTTCTTGATGCTGCTACACTGTGGAACATTCATGTCAGTCTTGGCAGAGACTGGTGCCTTTCCGTGGCCGGTTAGCTCAGTTGGTTAGAGCGTGGTGCTAATAACGCCAAGGTCGCGGGTTCGATCCCCGTACGGGCCAAGGTTTCTCTGCGCCTCCTTTTGCCGACTGCTATATTTGCTGTGATTTGTCATGAAAATTCCTGCCGGGAGCATTTTTGGGGCCGAAATAGCTCAGTTGGGAGAGCGTTAGACTGAAGATCTAAAGGTCCCTGGGTCGATCCCGGGTTTCGGCATTGAGGGCAGCCTTTTGAGAGTTTTTTTAACCTAAGGTCCCTGTCCGAGTGGCCTTTTCTCCGTGACCCGGCGGGTCAGGCCCTAACGCAAAGAGTGGTTCCATGGTGTAATGGTTAGCACTCTGGACTCTGAATCCAGCGATCCGAGTTCAAATCTCGGTGGGACCTGTAAGACTTTTTGGGTATCCAAGGGAACAGTGTTTGTTACCCCAAAACAATCCCCCTGCCCTTTAAGCCTTTTTACCAGAGCACTCAGGCTCTAGACAAAAATGAGTTAATTCAAGCAACATTGAGCACTTTTTCTGGTCACCCTGGCGGTGGGCCAACAACTCACAAGTCGCAAAATTTCAGCAAACACAAGGACATTACAAGGAAGCAAATTAAACATGTACGAAAACATAGAATAAATGAAAAATGCATTGACGTTTAGGACAAAGAAAACGCACAGCTCATGTGTACAGGCCAAAGGAAACACACAGCTCTTGTGTACAATCTGACAATGAAATGCATTAAAAAGACTTACCAGAAATGACACGAAGACAAATGAACATTGAAAGAAAATGATTCCAATTTTAAATGGCAACAAAATGCTCTTGGAGTGTTAAGCTCCTGCTCCATGTTGCTTTGTGAAAAAACATCCGTATCGGAGACGTTCATGTGTGGACCCAATGTGAAGCTTCACGCTTCCGGTGTGTGACATCAGAGCAATTAACAACAAACCACAATCACGTGGAGAATGCGGGCCTCGGAGCTTTAACCCACAACGCCGCTTTGTATGGCAATATTGGCAGGAAAGGAATGGAATGTCAACGAGAAACCCGCAAAGGACGTCAGGGACCTCTCAGCGACACCTCCGCCTTTGGTCTTGTCAGGTCGAAACCGTGTCCGTGGTTGTCTTTTGTTTGTTAACCCCTAGACGATCCCCCTACCCTTTAAGCTTTCTACCGGAGGGCTTGCTGTTTTAACAAGCGATGAGTTGATTTCAAACAACACAATTGACTCAACCCGAAAAATGACCCAGGCTATTTGTCCTACTCCCTCCTGGCCGGGAAAGGCACATCATCCTGGCCACTGGGTAGGTACCCTGAGGTGCCTGGAGCTATGAGACTTAAATATACAACCAGGCTAGTGATGCATGGTGTCCAGTTTAGTTACCGGATGATTTATCAGAATTTTCTCCTAAAATCTAAGATCAACACTTGGAAAATGCGATAAGGACATGGCTTCTAAGATGTTACTTGACGTTAAAACTACACTAAGTGTTGGGATGCCCCTTTTAATAAAGATGTTTGGGGCGAAACAGTTGCCACCCCAAACAGAGCACAGCTGCCTCACAGCAACAAGGTCCCCTGTTCAAGCCCTGGCTGGGTCAGGAGGCCTTTCTGTTTGGGGTGTACATGTTCTCCTTCAGTGAGCATGGAATTACTCTGGGCACTGTGTTATTTGGTTTCCTTAAACAGTCCAAAAACAACAGACACGTTGATCTATACACACACACACACAAACCGAGGGAAGGGCAATTTGACATCTCCAATTCACCTAACCCGCATTTCTGACTTTGCCAAAAACCAGTTCTCGCCATGAATATAGCCATAGATGCTGAACTGGCTTTAAAAATAAATGAACATATTTATCTATTCCAGTTTCTCCAATCAAAACAAATATTAATGCTATGCCTTACAGACCATGTCAAATAATTTTGTTTCCGTCTATGTTGCAACAGTTTTGCAAAGGACTTTTTCTGTGCTGAAATGACTGTGACCCTGTGAACAAATCATTGATGGGTTTGGGTGATGAGTGTTTTGCTCAGAGCCTGTAATCCATAACAAAGGTGTTCAGCTGGGTTCAGGTCCGAGATTTATGCAGACCAGTCGAGTTCTCTCACACCATTTCAAATATTAAGCAATAAGCATGTACTTATATCGATAAGTGCTTATTTTGACACCAGCCCAACACTAGGGCTCATTGTGGCTAAACAGAGAAGCAGGACCAAACAGGCCCATCCCAAGGAACTGCTTGAGGAAGCTGGTGACTGTGTTGTGGTCACATGTCTCTCGGTGGCACGGCAAAAAGACAGCACGGCTTGGCTCGTTGGTCTAGGGGTATGATTCTCGCTTTGGGTGCGAGAGGTCCCGGGTTCAAATCCCGGACGAGCCCTTGTTTAGCTTTGCTTCTTGATGCTGCTACACTGTGGAACATTCATGTCAGTCTTGGCAGAGACTGGTGCCTTTCCGTGGCCGGTTAGCTCAGTTGGTTAGAGCGTGGTGCTAATAACGCCAAGGTCGCGGGTTCGATCCCCGTACGGGCCAAGGTTTCTCTGCGCCTCCTTTTGCCGACTGCTATATTTGCTGTGATTTGTCATGAAAATTCCTGCCGGGAGCATTTTTGGGGCCGAAATAGCTCAGTTGGGAGAGCGTTAGACTGAAGATCTAAAGGTCCCTGGTTCGATCCCGGGTTTCGGCATTGAGGGCAGCCTTTTGAGAGTTTTTTTAACCTAAGGTCCCTGTCCGAGTGGCCTTTTCTCCGTGACCCGGCGGGTCAGGCCCTAACGCAAAGAGTGGTTCCATGGTGTAATGGTTAGCACTCTGGACTCTGAATCCAGCGATCCGAGTTCAAATCTCGGTGGGACCTGTAAGACTTTTTGGGTATCCAAGGGAACAGTGTTTGTTACCCCAAAACAATCCCCCTGCCCTTTAAGCCTTTTTACCAGAGCACTCAGGCTCTAGACAAAAATGAGTTAATTCAAGCAACATTGAGCACTTTTTCTGGTCACCCTGGCGGTGGGCCAACAACTCACAAGTCGCAAAATTTCAGCAAACACAAGGACATTACAAGGAAGCAAATTAAACATGTACGAAAACATAGAATAAATGAAAAATGCATTGACGTTTAGGACAAAGAAAACGCACAGCTCATGTGTACAGGCCAAAGGAAACACACAGCTCTTGTGTACAATCTGACAATGAAATGCATTAAAAAGACTTACCAGAAATGACACGAAGACAAATGAACATTGAAAGAAAATGATTCCAATTTTAAATGGCAACAAAATGCTCTTGGAGTGTTAAGCTCCTGCTCCATGTTGCTTTGTGAAAAAACATCCGTATCGGAGACGTTCATGTGTGGACCCAATGTGAAGCTTCACGCTTCCGGTGTGTGACATCAGAGCAATTAACAACAAACCACAATCACGTGGAGAATGCGGGCATCGATCCCGCTACCTCTCGCATGCTAAGCGAGCGCTCTACCATTTGAGCTAATTCCCCTTACATCCGTCTAATGAATGCTTTGGCTTGTTGCAAGCTGGCTGCTATGTGGTGGGAAAATGTTTCCCAGGGGGGCTGGGGTGACACGCTTTGAGTGGCTCGTTGGTCTAGGGGTATGATTCTCGCTTAGGGTGCGAGAGGTCCGGGGTTCAAATCCCGGACGAGCCCCTCTTTAGACTCGTCCCTCGGAGCTTTAACCCACAACGCCGCTTTGTATGGCAATATTGGCAGGAAAGGAATGGAATGTCAACGAGAAACCCGCAAAGGACGTCAGGGACCTCTCAGCAACACCTCCGTCTTTGGTCTTGTCAGGTCGAAACCGTGTCCGAGGTTGTCTTTTGTTTGTTAACCCCTAGACGATCCCCCTACCCTTTAAGCTTTCTACCGGAGGGCTTGCTGTTTTAACAAGCGATGAGTTGATTTCAAACAACACAATTGACTCAACCCGAAAAATGACCCAGGCTATTTGTCCTACTCCCTCCTGGCCGGGAAAGGCACATCATCCTGGCCACTGGGTAGGTACCCTGAGGTGCCTGGAGCTATGAGACTTAAATATACAACCAGGCTAGTGATGCATGGTGTCCAGTTTAGTTACCGGATGATTTATCAGAATTTTCTCCTAAAATCTAAGATCAACACTTGGAAAATGCGATAAGGACATGGCTTCTAAGATGTTACTTGACGTTAAAACTACACTAAGTGTTGGGATGCCCCTTTTAATAAAGATGTTTGGGGCGAAACAGTTGCCACCCCAAACAGAGCACAGCTGCCTCACAGCAACAAGGTCCCCTGTTCAAGCCCTGGCTGGGTCAGGAGGCCTTTCTGTTTGGGGTGTACATGTTCTCCTTCAGTCAGCATGGAATTACTCTGGGCACTGTGTTATTTGGTTTCCTTAAACAGTCCAAAAACAACAGACACGTTGATCTATACACACACACACACAAACCGAGGGAAGGGCAATTTGACATCTCCAATTCACCTAACCCGCATTTCTGACTTTGCCAAAAACCAGTTCTCGCCATGAATATAGCCATAGATGCTGAACTGGCTTTAAAAATAAATGAACATATTTATCTATTCCAGTTTCTCCAATCAAAACAAATATTAATGCTATGCCTTACAGACCATGTCAAATAATTTTGTTTCCGTCTATGTTGCGACAGTTTTGCAAAGGACTTTTTCTGTGCTGAAATGACTGTGACCCTGTGAACAAATCATTGATGGGTTTGGGTGATGAGTGTTTTGCTCAGAGCCTGTAATCCATAACAAAGGTGTTCAGCTGGGTTCAGGTCCGAGATTTATGCAGACCAGTCGAGTTCTCTCACACCATTTCAAATATTAAGCAATAAGCATGTACTTATATCGATAAGTGCTTATTTTGACACCAGCCCAACACTAGGGCTCATTGTGGCTAAACAGAGGAGCAGGACCAAACAGGCCCATCCCAAGGAACTGCTTGAGGAAGCTGGTGACTGTGTTGTGGTCACATGTCTCTCGGTGGCACGGTAAAAAGACAGCACGGCTTGGCTCGTTGGTCTAGGGGTATGATTCTCGCTTTGGGTGCGAGAGGTCCCGGGTTCAAATCCCGGACGAGCCCTTGTTTAGCTTTGCTTCTTGATGCTGCTACACTGTGGAACATTCATGTCAGTCTTGGCAGAGACTGGTGCCTTTCCGTGGCCGGTTAGCTCAGTTGGTTAGAGCGTGGTGCTAATAACGCCAAGGTCGCGGGTTCGATCCCCGTACGGGCCAAGGTTTCTCTGCGCCTCCTTTTGCCGACCGCTATATTTGCTGTGATTTGTCATGAAAATTCCTGCCGGGAGCATTTTTGTGGCCGAAATAGCTCAGTTGGGAGAGCGTTAGACTGAAGATCTAAAGGTCCCTGGTTCGATCCCGGGTTTCGGCATTGAGGGCAGCCTTTTGAGAGTTTTTTTAACCTAAGGTCCCTGTCCGAGTGGCCTTTTCTCCGTGACCCGGCGGGTCAGGCCCTAACGCAAAGAGTGGTTCCATGGTGTAATGGTTAGCACTCTGGACTCTGAATCCAGCGATCCGAGTTCAAATCTCGGTGGGACCTGTAAGACTTTTTGGGTATCCAAGGGAACAGTGTTTGTTACCCCAAAACAATCCCCCTGCCCTTTAAGCCTTTTTACCAGAGCACTCAGGCTCTAGACAAAAATGAGCTAATTCAAGCAACATTAGCCGTGTTTGCACTATCGGGCTTCAAGCGGGCGTGCCAGTGCCTGCCGAGGCCTGTCGCGTTTGCATCGTCACTTCCGGGGCATGATCGTGCTTCACTGGTGCTTCGTTGGTGCTTAAGGCCCCGCTTTTCTGGCCCGCCGAAATCGTTGGGCCAAAGCGGGCTTCTCGGGGCTAGGGGAGTGGTAAAGGTCTAAGGCGGAGTTTATCTGAGTCTCTGGCAAGATGCGCATCCATCTGTCTGCAGATTTAAAACTTTAAATATAACCGGGATCACCAGTAACTGACTGTTTCACGGAAGATGCCTGCTATGTTTGTACTTCGGACTGAAGAAAATGATCTGCATATGTAAAAAAAAAAAAAAACACGCGTTACAACGCCGAACTCGCCATGCTAAGGATCCGGCGCACACCGCTACCGGTTCGGGAGAAGTTTATAAAGTTTCGGGCACAGAACAAAGTGTTTAAAGTGCAACAGTGCTGAGAAATTAAAGATGTGTGTTGAATCATCATTTCATCGTCCATCACTCCATGTATTAAAGCGATCGAGTCACGATGGTATCTACAGTCGGTGAGTTAACATGCTACATAACGTTTGCATACAAAACACTTAAAATACAAATACAAATGCTACATTACGTTTGCATACAAAACACTTAAAATACAAATAACGATTGCAGAAGTGTCTTACATGGGTCTTTGTTGTGTTTTTTTGTGTTATAGTGTCATCTCTGTTGAATTTTTTAGTCAGCCTTTAGAAAAAGTAACCATGGTCTTATTATAGTCATAGCCATGCTTTCTGGTATTTTGGAGATTAATTAAACTCTTATATGAATGTAGCAAACTTTATATGTCGGTATACTGTATGTGTATTTACAAACCCTTTATACAAAACGTCACATGTGCTGCTTTCTTTTGTGTCCGTTTTACAGAAAAATGCCAACGTAAAGCTTTCAGTTTGTCATCCAGGAGATTTTATTTTGTATATGAGAGATGACACAGCAACAAATGCAAGAGTAGGTGATGAAACGAAGATGATGATGAGACGACAGGAGCCATGGATGTTGAAATCAGTCCGGAGGAGATGTCTTTAAATACACTGTTTGTGCACTGATATAAACTTCATATGTAAATAAAGTACCGCGTTATTACTACGGCTGCTTGTCAGTTTATTGAAAATGATTGCTTAATAATCACATCTGAAACACAGAAATGGTAAGATGCCACAAAATGGTAAATATAACCATCATTAACTTAACCACTGTAACATAGCTTTTTAAATACATGTGAGTATATTCAGAGTTGATTCTTAACGAGTACATTTTCTAATGATTTCTCAAACGTTTTGATTTTTGAGATGCAAGTAAAGTGATTTTCAGTTCTATTCAGCTATTCGAGGCAGTTCTTTATAGACAAAAGTATTTATTGATTGACACATTATTGAAATAGCTATTAGACAGTTACCTTGTGTTTCATGTGATGCTCAACTATTAACGTTTTCATGATTAAAGATATCACACCTCTTATAATGTGTAAGTATTTACATCGCCATAGAACTATAATTACAAACGTAACGTTACATATTTAGACACGTGCATATTTTAAAATAAGATTATTTTACATAAATGTAAAACTAGGACTCCTTATATTCTTTAAAATATTGTGTATAGGCAATAGTATAATGGCACATTAGGTAGATGAACGCTTTATTTGTAATTACCACTTCATAAAGTTTACTATTGCTTATTGATCTGATATTGTCTCGTCGTGAGATCGCTCGTGTGCAGCCAACATAAACTTCCAAGAGTAACACCGCGGATGAAGCAAACATCTCTATCTTCTCATCTTGGCTTTCACCGTGCAAACAGCCGCCTCAGTCATTTTTCATTATGTGTGTTGTATGATGATGCGATCTAACTCCCGTCTCCTGTCAGATTGAAGTGACTTCCTCACGGTAAAACAGGCGGAGTTGTGTGACGTTACATCCAGGTAGGCGTATTAAGGGCGGGGTTTTCTGAACCGCTGCGGCGCTATTGGCTTGACAATGCAAACGCGTCGTGATTTTGGCTACACAGCTGGAGGTCTGAGGCTATTGGCTCCGTGAGGCCCGTTTGAAGCCCTGGCTCGCACATGCCCGATAGTGCAAAAGCGGCTATTGAGCACTTTTTCTGGTCACCCTGGCGGTGGGCCAACAACTCACAAGTCGCAAAATTTCAGCAAACACAAGGACATTACAAGGAAGCAAATTAAACATGTACGAAAACATAGAATAAATGAAAAATGCATTGACGTTTAGGACAAAGAAAACGCACAGCTCATGTGTACAGGCCAAAGGAAACACACAGCTCTTGTGTACAATCTGACAATGAAATGCATTAAAAAGACTTACCAGAAATGACACGAAGACAAATGAACATTGAAAGAAAATGATTCCAATTTTAAATGGCAACAAAATGCTCTTGGAGTGTTAAGCTCCTGCTCCATGTTGCTTTGTGAAAAAACATCCGTATCGGAGACGTTCATGTGTGGACCCAATGTGAAGCTTCACGCTTCCGGTGTGTGACATCAGAGCAATTAACAACAAACCACAATCACGTGGAGAATGCGGGCATCGATCCCGCTACCTCTCGCATGCTAAGCGAGCGCTCTACCATTTGAGCTAATTCCCCTTACATCCGTCTAATGAATGCTTTGGCTTGTTGCAAGCTGGCTGCTATGTGGTGGGAAAATGTTTCCCAGGGGGGCGGGGGTGACACGCTTTGAGTGGCTCGTTGGTCTAGGGGTATGATTCTCGCTTAGGGTGCGAGAGGTCCCGGGTTCAAATCCCGGACGAGCCCCTCTTTAGACTCGTCCCTCGGAGCTTTGACCCACAACGCCGCTTTGTATGGCAATATTGGCAGGAAAGGAATGGAATGTCAACGAGAAACCCGCAAAGGACGTCAGGGACCTCTCAGCGACACCTCCGCCTTTGGTCTTGTCAGGTCGAAACCGTGTCCGAGGTTGTCTTTTGTTTGTTAACCCCTAGACGATCCCCCTACCCTTTAAGCTTTCTACCGGAGGGCTTGCTGTTTTAACAAGCGATGAGTTGATTTCAAACAACACAATTGACTCAACCCGAAAAATGACCCAGGCTATTTGTCCTACTCCCTCCTGGCCGGGAAAGGCACATCATCCTGGCCACTGGGTAGGTACCCTGAGGTGCCTGGAGCTATGAGACTTAAATATACAACCAGGCTAGTGATGCATGGTGTCCAGTTTAGTTACCGGATGATTTATCAGAATTTTCTCCTAAAATCTAAGATCAACACTTGGAAAATGCGATAAGGACATGGCTTCTTAGATGTTACTTGACGTTAAAACTACACTAAGTGTTGGGATGCCCCTTTTAATAAAGATGTTTGGGGCGAAACAGTTGCCACCCCAAACAGAGCACAGCTGCCTCACAGCAACAAGGTCCCCTGTTCAAGCCCTGGCTGGGTCAGGAGGCCTTTCTGTTTGGGGTGTACATGTTCTCCTTCAGTCAGCATGGAATTACTCTGGGCACTGTGTTATTTGGTTTCCTTAAACAGTCCAAAAACAACAGACACGTTGATCTATACACACACACACACAAACCGAGGGAAGGGCAATTTGACATCTCCAATTCACCTAACCCGCATTTCTGACTTTGCCAAAAACCAGTTCTCGCCATGAATATAGCCATAGATGCTGAACTGGCTTTAAAAATAAATGAACATATTTATCTATTCCAGTTTCTCCAATCAAAACAAATATTAATGCTATGCCTTACAGACCATGTCAAATAATTTTGTTTCCGTCTATGTTGCGACAGTTTTGCAAAGGACTTTTTCTGTGCTGAAATGACTGTGACCCTGTGAACAAATCATTGATGGGTTTGGGTGATGAGTGTTTTGCTCAGAGCCTGTAATCCATAACAAAGGTGTTCAGCTGGGTTCAGGTCCGAGATTTATGCAGACCAGTCGAGTTCTCTCACACCATTTCAAATATTAAGCAATAAGCATGTACTTATATCGATAAGTGCTTATTTTGACACCAGCCCAACACTAGGGCTCATTGTGGCTAAACAGAGGAGCAGGACCAAACAGGCCCATCCCAAGGAACTGCTTGAGGAAGCTGGTGACTGTGTTGTGGTCACATGTCTCTCGGTGGCACGGTAAAAAGACAGCACGGCTTGGCTCGTTGGTCTAGGGGTATGATTCTCGCTTTGGGTGCGAGAGGTCCCGGGTTCAAATCCCGGACGAGCCCTTGTTTAGCTTTGCTTCTTGATGCTGCTACACTGTGGAACATTCATGTCAGTCTTGGCAGAGACTGGTGCCTTTCCGTGGCCGGTTAGCTCAGTTGGTTAGAGCGTGGTGCTAATAACGCCAAGGTCGCGGGTTCGATCCCCGTACGGGCCAAGGTTTCTCTGCGCCTCCTTTTGCCGACCGCTATATTTGCTGTGATTTGTCATGAAAATTCCTGCCGGGAGCATTTTTGTGGCCGAAATAGCTCAGTTGGGAGAGCGTTAGACTGAAGATCTAAAGGTCCCTGGTTCGATCCCGGGTTTCGGCATTGAGGGCAGCCTTTTGAGAGTTTTTTTAACCTAAGGTCCCTGTCCGAGTGGCCTTTTCTCCGTGACCCGGCGGGTCAGGCCCTAACGCAAAGAGTGGTTCCATGGTGTAATGGTTAGCACTCTGGACTCTGAATCCAGCGATCCGAGTTCAAATCTCGGTGGGACCTGTAAGACTTTTTGGGTATCCAAGGGAACAGTGTTTGTTACCCCAAAACAATCCCCCTGCCCTTTAAGCCTTTTTACCAGAGCACTCAGGCTCTAGACAAAAATGAGCTAATTCAAGCAACATTAGCCGTGTTTGCACTATCGGGCTTCAAGCGGGCGTGCCAGTGCCTGCCGAGGCCTGTCGCGTTTGCATCGTCACTTCCGGGGCATGATCGTGCTTCACTGGTGCTTCGTTGGTGCTTAAGGCCCCGCTTTTCTGGCCCGCCGAAATCGTTGGGCCAAAGCGGGCTTCTCGGGGCTATGGGGGTGGTAAAGGTCTAAGGCGGAGTTTATCAAAGTCTCTGGCAAGATGCGCATCCATCTGTCTGCAGATTTAAAGCTTTAAATATAACCGGGATCACCAGTAATTGACTGTTTCACGGAAGATGCCTGCTATGTTTGTACTTCGGACTGAAGAAAATGATCTGCATATGTAAAAAAAAAAAAAAACACGCGTTACAACGCCGAACTCGCCATGCTAAGGATCCGGCGCACACCGCTACCGGTTCGGGAGAAGTTTATAAAGTTTCGGGCACAGAACAAAGTGTTTAAAGTGCAACAGTGCTGAGAAATTAAAGATGTGTGTTGAATCATCATTTCATCGTCCATCACTCCATGTATTAGAGCGATCGAGTCACGATGGTATCTACAGTCGGTGAGTTAACATGCTACATAACGTTTGCATACAAAACACTTAAAATACAAATACAAATGCTACATTACGTTTGCATACAAAACACTTAAAATACAAATAACGATTGCAGAAGTGTCTTACATGGGTCTTTGTTGTGTTTTTTTGTGTTATAGTGTCATCTCTGTTGAATTTTTTAGTCAGCCTTTAGAAAAAGTAACCATGGTCTTATTATAGTCATAGCCATGCTTTCTGGTATTTTGGAGATTAATTAAACTCTTATATGAATGTAGCAAACTTTATATGTCGGTATACTGTATGTGTATTTACAAACCCTTTATAAAAAACGTCACATGTGCTGCTTTCTTTTGTGTCCGTTTTACAGAAAAATGCCAACGTAAAGCTTTCAGTTTGTCATCCAGGAGATTTTATTTTGTATATGAGAGATGACACAGCAACAAATGCAAGAGTAGGTGATGAAACGAAGATGATGATGATGATGATGAGACGACAGGAGCCATGGATGTTGAAATCAGTCCGGAGGAGATGTCATTATTAAATACACTGTTTGTGCACTGATATAAACTTCATATGTAAATAAAGTACCGCGTTATTACTACGGCTGCTTGTCAGTTTATTGAAAATGATTGCTTAATAATCACATCTGAAACACAGAAATGGTAAGATGCCACAAAATGGTAAATATAACCATCATTAACTTAACCACTGTAACATAGCTTTTTAAATACATGTGAGTATATTCAGAGTTGATTCTTAACGAGTACATTTTCTAATGATTTCTCAAACGTTTTGATTTTTGAGATGCAAGTAAAGTGATTTTCAGTTCTATTCAGCTATTCGAGGCAGTTCTTTATAGACAAAAGTATTTATTGATTGACACATTATTGAAATAGCTATTAGACAGTTACCTTGTGTTTCATGTGATGCTCAACTATTAACGTTTTCATGATTAAAGATATCACACCTCTTATAATGTGTAAGTATTTACATCGCCATAGAACTATAATTACAAACGTAACGTTACATATTTAGACACGTGCATATTTTAAAATAAGATTATTTTACATAAATGTAAAACTAGGACTCCTTATATTCTTTAAAATATTGTGTATAGGCAATAGTATAATGGCACATTAGGTAGATGAACGCTTTATTTGTAATTACCACTTCATAAAGTTTACTATTGCTTATTGATCTGATATTGTCTCGTCGTGAGATCGCTCGTGTGCAGCCAACATAAACTTCCAAGAGTAACACCGCGGATGAAGCAAACATCTCTATCTTCTCATCTTGGCTTTCACCGTGCAAACAGCCGCCTCAGTCATTTTTCATTATGTGTGTTGTATGATGATGCGATCTAACTCCCGTCTCCTGTCAGATTGAAGTGACTTCCTCACGGTAAAACAGGCGGAGTTGTGTGACGTTACATCCAGGTAGGCGTATTAAGGGCGGGGTTTTCTGAACCGCTGCGGCGCTATTGGCTTGACAATGCAAACGCGTCGTGATTTTGGCTACACAGCTGGAGGTCTGAGGCTATTGGCTCCGTGAGGCCCGTTTGAAGCCCTGGCTCGCACATGCCCGATAGTGCAAAAGCGGCTATTGAGCACTTTTTCTGGTCACCCTGGCGGTGGGCCAACAACTCACAAGTCGCAAAATTTCAGCAAACACAAGGACATTACAAGGAAGCAAATTAAACATGTACGAAAACATAGAATAAATGAAAAATGCATTGACGTTTAGGACAAAGAAAACGCACAGCTCATGTGTACAGGCCAAAGGAAACACACAGCTCTTGTGTACAATCTGACAATGAAATGCATTAAAAAGACTTACCAGAAATGACACGAAGACAAATGAACATTGAAAGAAAATGATTCCAATTTTAAATGGCAACAAAATGCTCTTGGAGTGTTAAGCTCCTGCTCCATGTTGCTTTGTGAAAAAACATCCGTATCGGAGACGTTCATGTGTGGACCCAATGTGAAGCTTCACGCTTCCGGTGTGTGACATCAGAGCAATTAACAACAAACCACAATCACGTGGAGAATGCGGGCATCGATCCCGCTACCTCTCGCATGCTAAGCGAGCGCTCTACCATTTGAGCTAATTCCCCTTACATCCGTCTAATGAATGCTTTGGCTTGTTGCAAGCTGGCTGCTATGTGGTGGGAAAATGTTTCCCAGGGGGGCGGGGGTGACACGCTTTGAGTGGCTCGTTGGTCTAGGGGTATGATTCTCGCTTAGGGTGCGAGAGGTCCCGGGTTCAAATCCCGGACGAGCCCCTCTTTAGACTCGTCCCTCGGAGCTTTGACCCACAACGCCGCTTTGTATGGCAATATTGGCAGGAAAGGAATGGAATGTCAACGAGAAACCCGCAAAGGACGTCAGGGACCTCTCAGCGACACCTCCGCCTTTGGTCTTGTCAGGTCGAAACCGTGTCCGAGGTTGTCTTTTGTTTGTTAACCCCTAGACGATCCCCCTACCCTTTAAGCTTTCTACCGGAGGGCTTGCTGTTTTAACAAGCGATGAGTTGATTTCAAACAACACAATTGACTCAACCCGAAAAATGACCCAGGCTATTTGTCCTACTCCCTCCTGGCCGGGAAAGGCACATCATCCTGGCCACTGGGTAGGTACCCTGAGGTGCCTGGAGCTATGAGACTTAAATATACAACCAGGCTAGTGATGCATGGTGTCCAGTTTAGTTACCGGATGATTTATCAGAATTTTCTCCTAAAATCTAAGATCAACACTTGGAAAATGCGATAAGGACATGGCTTCTTAGATGTTACTTGACGTTAAAACTACACTAAGTGTTGGGATGCCCCTTTTAATAAAGATGTTTGGGGCGAAACAGTTGCCACCCCAAACAGAGCACAGCTGCCTCACAGCAACAAGGTCCCCTGTTCAAGCCCTGGCTGGGTCAGGAGGCCTTTCTGTTTGGGGTGTACATGTTCTCCTTCAGTCAGCATGGAATTACTCTGGGCACTGTGTTATTTGGTTTCCTTAAACAGTCCAAAAACAACAGACACGTTGATCTATACACACACACACACAAACCGAGGGAAGGGCAATTTGACATCTCCAATTCACCTAACCCGCATTTCTGACTTTGCCAAAAACCAGTTCTCGCCATGAAAATAGCCATAGATGCTGAACTGGCTTTAAAAATAAATGAACATATTTATCTATTCCAGTTTCTCCAATCAAAACAAATATTAATGCTATGCCTTACAGACCATGTCAAATAATTTTGTTTCCGTCTATGTTGCAACAGTTTTGCAAAGGACTTTTTCTGTGCTGAAATGACTGTGACCCTGTGAACAAATCATTGATGGGTTTGGGTGATGAGTGTTTTGCTCAGAGCCTGTAATCCATAACAAAGGTGTTCAGCTGGGTTCAGGTCCGAGATTTATGCAGACCAGTCGAGTTCTCTCACACCATTTCAAATATTAAGCAATAAGCATGTACTTATATCGATAAGTGCTTATTTTGACACCAGCCCAACACTAGGGCTCATTGTGGCTAAACAGAGGAGCAGGACCAAACAGGCCCATCCCAAGGAACTGCTTGAGGAAGCTGGTGACTGTGTTGTGGTCACATGTCTCTCGGTGGCACGGCAAAAAGACAGCACGGCTTGGCTCGTTGGTCTAGGGGTATGATTCTCGCTTTGGGTGCGAGAGGTCCCGGGTTCAAATCCCGGACGAGCCCTTGTTTAGCTTTGCTTCTTGATGCTGCTACACTGTGGAACATTCATGTCAGTCTTGGCAGAGACTGGTGCCTTTCCGTGGCCGGTTAGCTCAGTTGGTTAGAGCGTGGTGCTAATAACGCCAAGGTCGCGGGTTCGATCCCCGTACGGGCCAAGGTTTCTCTGCGCCTCCTTTTGCCGACTGCTATATTTGCTGTGATTTGTCATGAAAATTCCTGCCGGGAGCATTTTTGTGGCCGAAATAGCTCAGTTGGGAGAGCGTTAGACTGAAGATCTAAAGGTCCCTGGTTCGATCCCGGGTTTCGGCATTGAGGGCAGCCTTTTGAGAGTTTGTTTAACCGAAGGTCCCTATCCGAGTGGCCTTTTCTCCGTGACCCGGCGGGTCAGGCCCTAACGCAAAGAGTGGTTCCATGGTGTAATGGTTAGCACTCTGGACTCTGAATCCAGCGATCCGAGTTCAAATCTCGGTGGGACCTGTAAGACTTTTTGGGTATCCAAGGGAACAGTGTTTGTTACCCCAAAACAATCCCCCTGCCCTTTAAGCCTTTTTACCAGAGCACTCAGGCTCTAGACAAAAATGAGTTAATTCAAGCAACATTGAGCACTTTTTCTGGTCACCCTGGCGGTGGGCCAACAACTCACAAGTCGCAAAATTTCAGCAAACACAAGGACATTACAAGGAAGCAAATTAAACATGTACGAAAACATAGAATAAATGAAAAATGCATTGACGTTTAGGACAAAGAAAACACACAGCTCATGTGTACAGGCCATAGGAAACACACAGCTCTTGTGTACAATCTGACAATGAAATGCATTAAAAAGACTTACCAGAAATGACACGAAGACAAATGAACATTGAAAGAAAATGATTCCAATTTTAAATGGCAACAAAATGCTCTTGGAGTGTTAAGCTCCTGCTCCATGTTGCTTTGTGAAAAAACATCCGTATCGGAGACGTTCATGTGTGGACCCAATGTGAAGCTTCACGCTTCCGGTGTGTGACATCAGAGCAATTAACAACAAACCACAATCACGTGGAGAATGCGGGCATCGATCGCGCTACCTCTCGCATGCTAAGCGAGCGCTCTACCATTTGAGCTAATTCCCCTAACATCCGTCTAATGAATGCTTTGGCTTGTTGGAAGCTGGCTGCTATGTGGTGGGAAAATGTTTCCCAGGGGGGCGGGGGTGACACGCTTTGAGTGGCTCGTTGGTCTAGGGGTATGATTCTCGCTTAGGGTGCGAGAGGTCCCGGGTTCAAATCCCGGACGAGCCCTTCTTTAGACTCGTCCCTCGGAGCTTTAACCCACAACGCCGCTTTGTATGGCAATATTGGCAGGAAAGGAATGGAATGTCAACGAGAAACCCGCAAAGGACGTCAGGGACCTCTCAGCGACACCTCCGCCTTTGGTCTTGTCAGGTCGAAACCGTGTCCGAGGTTGTCTTTTGTTTGTTAACCCCTAGACGATCCCCCTACCCTTTAAGCTTTCTACCGGAGGGCTTGCTGTTTTAACAAGCGATGAGTTGATTTCAAACAACACAATTGACTCAACCCGAAAAATGACCCAGGCTATTTGTCCTACTCCCTCCTGGCCGGGAAAGGCACATCATCCTGGCCACTGGGTAGGTACCCTGAGGTGCCTGGAGCTATGAGACTTAAATATACAACCAGGCTAGTGATGCATGGTGTCCAGTTTAGTTACCGGATGATTTATCAGAATTTTCTCCTAAAATCTAAGATCAACACTTGGAAAATGCGATAAGGACATGGCTTCTAAGATGTTACTTGACGTTAAAACTACACTAAGTGTTGGGATGCCCCTTTTAATAAAGATGTTTGGGGCGAAACAGTTGCCACCCCAAACAGAGCACAGCTGCCTCACAGCAACAAGGTCCCCTGTTCAAGCCCTGGCTGGGTCAGGAGGCCTTTCTGTTTGGGGTGTACATGTTCTCCTTCAGTCAGCATGGAATTACTCTGGGCACTGTGTTATTTGGTTTCCTTAAACAGTCCAAAAACAACAGACACGTTGATCTATACACACACACACAAACCGAGGGAAGGGCAATTTGACATCTCCAATTCACCTAACCCGCATTTCTGACTTTGCCAAAAAACAGTTCTCGCCATGAATATAGCCATAGATGCTGAACTGGCTTTAAAAATAAATGAACATATTTATCTATTCCAGTTTCTCCAATCAAAACAAATATTAATGCTATGCCTTACAGACCATGTCAAATAATTTTGTTTCCGTCTATGTTGCAACAGTTTTGCAAAGGACTTTTTCTGTGCTGAAATGACTGTGACCCTGTGAACAAATCATTGATGGGTTTGGGTGATGAGTGTTTTGCTCAGAGCCTGTAATCCATAACAAAGGTGTTCAGCTGGGTTCAGGTCCGAGATTTATGCAGACCAGTCGAGTTCTCTCACACCATTTCAAATATTAAGCAATAAGCATGTACTTATATCGATAAGTGCTTATTTTGACACCAGCCCAACACTAGGGCTCATTGTGGCTAAACAGAGGAGCAGGACCAAACAGGCCCATCCCAAGGAACTGCTTGAGGAAGCTGGTGACTGTGTTGTGGTCACATGTCTGTCGGTGGCACGGCAAAAAGACAGCACGGCTTGGCTCGTTGGTCTAGGGGTATGATTCTCGCTTTGGGTGCGAGAGGTCCCGGGTTCAAATCCCGGACGAGCCCTTGTTTAGCTTTGCTTCTTGATGCTGCTACACTGTGGAACATTCATGTCAGTCTTGGCAGAGACTGGTGCCTTTCCGTGGCCGGTTAGCTCAGTTGGTTAGAGCGTGGTGCTAATAACGCCAAGGTCGCGGGTTCGATCCCCGTACGGGCCAAGGTTTCTCTGCGCCTCCTTTTGCAGACCGCTATATTTGCTGTGATTTGTCATGAAAATTCCTGCCGGGAGCATTTTTGAGAGTTTTTTTAACCTAAGGTCCCTGTCCGAGTGGCCTTTTCTCCGTGACCCGGCGGGTCAGGCCCTATCGCAAAGAGTGGTTCCTTGGTGTAATGGTTAGCACTCTGGACTCTGAATCCAGCGATCCGAGTTCAAATCTCGGTGGGACCTGTAAGACTTTTTGGGTATCCAAGGGAACAGTGTTTGTTACCCCAAAACAATCCCCCTGCCCTTTAAGCCTTTTTACCAGAGCACTCAGGCTCTAGACAAAAATGAGTTAATTCAAGCAACATTGAGCACTTCTTCTGGTCACCCTGGCGGTGGGCCAACAACTCACAAGTCGCAAAATTTCAGCAAACACAAGGACATTACAAGGAAGCAAATTAAACATGTACGAAAACATAGAATAAATGAAAAATGCATTGACGTTTAGGACAAAGAAAACGCACAGCTCATGTGTACAGGCCAAAGGAAACACACAGCTCTTGTGTACAATCTGACAATGAAATGCATTAAAAAGACTTACCAGAAATGACACGAAGACAAATGAACATTGAAAGAAAATGATTCCAATTTTAAATGGCAACAAAATGCTCTTGGAGTGTTAAGCTCCTGCTCCATGTTGCTTTGTGAAAAAACATCCGTATCGGAGACGTTCATGTGTGGACCCAATGTGAAGCTTCACGCTTCCGGTGTGTGACATCAGAGCAATTAACAACAAACCACAATCACGTGGAGAATGCGGGCATCGATCCCGCTACCTCTCGCATGCTAAGCGAGCGCTCTACCATTTGAGCTAATTCCCCTAACATCCGTCTAATGAATGCTTTGGCTTGTTGGAAGCTGGCTGCTATGTGGTGGGAAAATGTTTCCCAGGGGGGCGGGGGTGACACGCTTTGAGTGGCTCGTTGGTCTAGGGGTATGATTCTCGCTTAGGGTGCGAGAGGTCCCGGGTTCAAATCCCGGACGAGCCCCTCTTTAGACTCGTCCCTCTGAGCTTTAACCCACAACGCCGCTTTGTATGGCAATATTGGCAGGAAAGGAATGGAATGTCAACGAGAAACCCGCAAAGGACGTCAGGGACCTCTCAGCGACACCTCCGCCTTTGGTCTTGTCAGATCGAAACCGTGTCCGAGGTTGTCTTTTGTTTGTTAACCCCTAGACGATCCCCCTACCCTTTAAGCTTTCTACCGGAGGGCTTGCTGTTTTAACAAGCGATGAGTTGATTTCAAACAACACAATTGACTCAACCCGAAAAATGACCCAGGCTATTTGTCCTACTCCCTCCTGGCCGGGAAAGGCACATCATCCTGGCCACTGGGTAGGTACCCTGAGGTGCCTGGAGCTATGAGACTTAAATATACAACCAGGCTAGTGATGCATGGTGTCCAGTTTAGTTACCGGATGATTTATCAGAATTTTCTCCTAAAATCTAAGATCAACACTTGGAAAATGCGATAAGGACATGGCTTCTAAGATGTTACTTGACGTTAAAACTACACTAAGTGTTGGGATGCCCCTTTTAATATAGATGTTTGGGGCGAAACAGTTGCCACCCCAAACAGAGCACAGCTGCCTCACAGCAACAAGGTCCCCTGTTCAAGCCCTGGCTGGGTCAGGAGGCCTTTCTGTTTGGGGTGTATATGTTCTCCTTCAGTCAGCATGGAATTACTCTGGGCACTGTGTTATTTGGTTTCCTTAAACAGTCCAAAAACAACAGACACGTTGATCTATACACACACACACAAACCGAGGGAAGGGCAATTTGACATCTCCAATTCACCTAACCCGCATTTCTGACTTTGCCAAAAACCAGTTCTCGCCATGAATATAGCCATAGATGCTGAACTGGCTTTAAAAATAAATGAACATATTTATCTATTCCAGTTTCTCCAATCAAAACAAATATTAATGCTATGCCTGACAGACCATGTCAAATAATTTTGTTTCCGTCTATGTTGCAACAGTTTTGCAAAGGACTTTTTCTGTGCTGAAATGACTGTGACCCTGTGAACAAATCATTGATGGGTTTGGGTGATGAGTGTTTTGCTCAGAGCCTGTAATCCATAACAAAGGTGTTCAGCTGGGTTCAGGTCCGAGATTTATGCAGACCAGTCGAGTTCTCTCACACCATTTCAAATATTAAGCAATAAGCATGTACTTATATCGATAAGTGCTTATTTTGACACCAGCCCAACACTAGGGCTCATTGTGGCTAAACAGAGGAGCAGGACCAAACAGGCCCATCCCAAGGAACTGCTTGAGGAAGCTGGTGACTGTGTTGTGGTCACATGTCTCTCGGTGGCACGGCAAAAAGACAGCACGGCTTGGCTCGTTGGTCTAGGGGTATGATTCTCGCTTTGGGTGCGAGAGGTCCCGGGTTCAAATCCTGGACGAGCCCTTGTTTAGCTTTGCTTCTTGATGCTGCTACACTGTGGAACATTCATGTCAGTCTTGGCAGAGACTGGTGCCTTTCCGTGGCCGGTTAGCTCAGTTGGTTAGAGCGTGGTGCTAATAACGCCAAGGTCGCGGGTTCGATCCCCGTACGGGCCAAGGTTTCTCTGCTCCTCCTTTTGCCGACCGCTATATTTGCTGTGATTTGTCATGAAAATTCCTGCCGGGAGCATTTTTGTGGCCGAAATAGCTCAGTTGGGAGAGCGTTAGACTGAAGATCTAAAGGTCCCTGGTTCGATCCCGGGTTTCGGCATTGAGGGCAGCCTTTTGAGAGTTTTTTTAACCTAAGGTCCCTGTCCGAGTGGCCTTTTCTCCGTGACCCGGCGGGTCAGGCCCTAACGCAAAGAGTGGTTCCATGGTGTAATGGTTAGCACTCTGGACTCTGAATCCAGCGATCCGAGTTCAAATCTCGGTGGGACTTGTAAGACTTTTTGGGTATCCAAGGGAACAGTGTTTGTTACCCCAAAACAATCCCCCTGCCCTTTAAGCCTTTTTACCAGAGCACTCAGGCTCTAGACAAAAATGAGTTAATTCAAGCAACATTGAGCACTTTTTCTGGTCACACTGGCGGTGGGCCAACAACTCACAAGTCGCAAAATTTCAGCAAACACAAGGACATTACAAGGAAGCAAATTAAACATGTACGAAAACATAGAATAAATGAAAAATGCATTGACGTTTAGGACAAAGAAAACGCACAGCTCATGTGTACAGGCCAAAGGAAACACACAGCTCTTGTGTACAATCTGACAATGAAATGCATTAAAAAGACTTACCAGAAATGACACGAAGACAAATGAACATTGAAAGAAAATGATTCCAATTTTAAATGGCAACAAAATGCTCTTGGAGTGTTAAGCTCCTGCTCCATGTTGCTTTGTGAAAAAACATCCGTATGGGAGACGTTCATGTGTGGACCCAATGTGAAGCTTCACGCTTCCGGTGTGTGACATCAGAGCAATTAACAACAAACCACAATCACGTGGAGAATCGGGCATCGATCACGCTACCTCTCGCATGCTAAGCGAGCGCTCTACCATTTGAGCTAATTCCCCTTACATCCGTCTAATGAATGCTTTGGCTTGTTGGAAGCTGGCTGCTATGTGGTGGGAAAATGTTTCCCAGGGGGGCGGGGGTGACACGCTTTCAGTGGCTCGTTGGTCTAGGGGTATGATTCTCGCTTAGGGTGCGAGAGGTCCCGGGTTCAAATCCCGGACGAGCCCCTCTTTAGACTCGTCCCTCGGAGCTTTAACCCACAACGCCGCTTTGTATGGCAATATTGGCAGGAAAGGAATGGAATGTCAACGAGAAACCCGCAAAGGACGTCAGGGACCTCTCAGCGACACCTCCGCCTTTGGTCTTGTCAGGTCGAAACCGTGTCCGAGGTTGTCTTTTGTTTGTTAACCCCTAGACGATCCCCCTACCCTTTAAGCTTTCTACCGGAGGGCTTGCTGTTTTAACAAGCGATGAGTTGATTTCAAACAACACAATTGACTCAACCCGAAAAATGACCCAGGCTATTTGTCCTACTCCCTCCTGGCCGGGAAAGGCACATCATCCTGGCCACTGGGTAGGTACCCTGAGGTGCCTGGAGCTATGAGACTTAAATATACAACCAGGCTAGTGATGCATGGTGTCCAGTTTAGTTACCGGATGATTTATCAGAATTTTCTCCTAAAATCTAAGATCAACACTTGGAAAATGCGATAAGGACATGGCTTCTAAGATGTTACTTGACGTTAAAACTACACTAAGTGTTGGGATGCCCCTTTTAATAAAGATGTTTGGGGCGAAACAGTTGCCACCCCAAACAGAGCACAGCTGCCTCACAGCAACAAGGTCCCCTGTTCAAGCCCTGGCTGGGTCAGGAGGCCTTTCTGTTTGGGGTGTACATGTTCTCCTTCAGTCAGCATGGAATTACTCTGGGCACTGTGTTATTTGGTTTCCTTAAACAGTCCAAAAACAACAGACACGTTGATCTATACACACACACACACACAAACCGAGGGAAGGGCAATTTGACATCTCCAATTCACCTAACCCGCATTTCTGACTTTGCCAAAAACCAGTTCTCGCCATGAATATAGCCATAGATGCTGAACTGGCTTTAAAAATAAATGAACATATTTATCTATTCCAGTTTCTCCAATCAAAACAAATATTAATGCTATGCCTTACAGACCATGCCAAATAATTTTGTTTCCGTCTATGTTGCGACAGTTTTGCAAAGGACTTTTTCTGTGCTGAAATGACTGTGACCCTGTGAACAAATCATTGATGGGTTTGGGTGATGAGTGTTTTGCTCAGAGCCTGTAATCCATAACAAAGGTGTTCAGCTGGGTTCAGGTTCGAGATTTATGCAGACCAGTCGAGTTCTCTCACACCATTTCAAATATTAAGCAATAAGCATGTACTTATATCGATAAGTGCTTATTTTGACACCAGCCCAACACTAGGGCTCATTGTGGCTAAACAGAGGAGCAGGACCAAACAGGCCCATCCCAAGGAACTGCTTGAGGAAGCTGGTGACTGTGTTGTGGTCACATGTCTCTCGGTGGCACGGCAAAAAGACAGCACGGCTTGGCTCGTTGGTCTAGGGGTATGATTCTCGCTTTGGGTGCGAGAGGTCCCGGGTTCAAATCCCGGACGAGCCCTTGTTTAGCTTTGCTTCTTGATGCTGCTACACTGTGGAACATTCATGTCAGTCTTGGCAGAGACTGGTGCCTTTCCGTGGCCGGTTAGCTCAGTTGGTTAGAGCGTGGTGCTAATAACGCCAAGGTCGCGGGTTCGATCCCCGTACGGGCCAAGGTTTCTCTGCGCCTCCTTTTGCCGACTGCTATATTTGCTGTGATTTGTCATGAAAATTCCTGCCGGGAGAATTTTTGTGGCCGAAATAGCTCAGTTGGGAGAGCGTTAGACTGAAGATCTAAAGGTCCCTGGTTCGATCCCGGGTTTCGGCATTGAGGGCAGCCTTTTGAGAGTTTTTTTAACCTAAGGTCCCTGTCCGAGTGGCCTTTTCTCCGTGACCCGGCGGGTCAGGCCCTAACGCAAAGAGTGGTTCCATGGTGTAATGGTTAGCACTCTGGACTCTGAATCCAGCGATCCGAGTTCAAATCTCGGTGGGACCTGTAAGACTTTTTGGGTATCCAAGGGAACAGTGTTTGTTACCCCAAAACAATCCCCCTGCCCTTTAAGCCTTTTTACCAGAGCACTCAGGCTCTAGACAAAAATGAGTTAATTCAAGCAACATTGAGCACTTTTTCTGGTCACCCTGGCGGTGGGCCAACAACTCACAAGTCGCAAAATTTCAGCAAACACAAGGACATTACAAGGAAGCAAATAAAACATGTACGAAAACATAGAATAAATGAAAAATGCATTGACGTTTAGGACAAAGAAAACGCACAGCTCATGTGTACAGGCCAAAGGAAACACACAGCTCTTGTGTACAATCTGACAATGAAATGCATTAAAAAGACTTACCAGAAATGACACGAAGACAAATGAACATTGAAAGAAAATGATTCCAATTTTAAATGGCAACAAAATGCTCTTGGAGTGTTAAGCTCCTGCTCCATGTTGCTTTGTGAAAAAACATCCGTATGGGAGACGTTCATGTGTGGACCCAATGTGAAGCTTCACGCTTCCGGTGTGTGACATCAGAGCAATTAACAACAAACCACAATCACGTGGAGAATGCGGGCATCGATCACGCTACCTCTCGCATGCTAAGCGAGCGCTCTACCATTTGAGCTAATTCCCCTTACATCCGTCTAATGAATGCTTTGGCTTGTTGGAAGCTGGCTGCTATGTGGTGGGAAAATGTTTCCCAGGGGGGCGGGGGTGACACGCTTTGAGTGGCTCGTTGGTCTAGGGGTATGATTCTCGCTTAGGGTGCGAGAGGTCCCGGGTTCAAATCCCGGACGAGCCCCTCTTTAGACTCGTCCCTCGGAGCTTTAACCCACAACGCCGCTTTGTATGGCAATATTGGCAGGAAAGGAATGGAATGTCAACGAGAAACCCGCAAAGGACGTCAGGGACCTCTCAGCGACACCTCCGCCTTTGGTCTTGTCAGGTCGAAACCGTGTCCGAGGTTGTCTTTTGTTTGTTAACCCCTAGACGATCCCCCTACCCTTTAAGCTTTCTACCGGAGGGCTTGCTGTTTTAACAAGCGATGAGTTGATTTCAAACAACACAATTGACTCAACCCGAAAAATGACCCAGGCTATTTGTCCTACTCCCTCCTGGCCGGGAAAGGCACATCATCCTGGCCACTGGGTAGGTACCCTGAGGTGCCTGGAGCTATGAGACTTAAATATACAACCAGGCTAGTGATGCATGGTGTCCAGTTTAGTTACCGGATGATTTATCAGAATTTTCTCCTAAAATCTAAGATCAACACTTGGAAAATGCGATAAGGACATGGCTTCTAAGATGTTACTTGACGTTAAAACTACACTAAGTGTTGGGATGCCCCTTTTAATAAAGATGTTTGGGGCGAAACAGTTGCCACCCCAAACAGAGCACAGCTGCCTCACAGCAACAAGGTCCCCTGTTCAAGCCCTGGCTGGGTCAGGAGGCCTTTCTGTTTGGGGTGTACATGTTCTCCTTCAGTCAGCATGGAATTACTCTGGGCACTGTGTTATTTGGTTTCCTTAAACAGTCCAAAAACAACAGACACGTTGATCTATACACACACACACACACACACAAACCGAGGGAAGGGCAATTTGACATCTCCAATTCACCTAACCCGCATTTCTGACTTTGCCAAAAACCAGTTCTCGCCATGAATATAGCCATAGATGCTGAACTGGCTTTAAAAATAAATGAACATATTTATCTATTCCAGTTTCTCCAATCAAAACAAATATTAATGCTATGCCTTACAGACCATGCCAAATAATTTTGTTTCCGTCTATGTTGCGACAGTTTTGCAAAGGACTTTTTCTGTGCTGAAATGACTGTGACCCTGTGAACAAATCATTGATGGGTTTGGGTGATGAGTGTTTTGCTCAGAGCCTGTAATCCATAACAAAGGTGTTCAGCTGGGTTCAGGTCCGAGATTTATGCAGACCAGTCGAGTTCTCTCACACCATTTCAAATATTAAGCAATAAGCATGTACTTATATCGATAAGTGCTTATTTTGACACCAGCCCAACACTAGGGCTCATTGTGGCTAAACAGAGGAGCAGGACCAAACAGGCCCATCCCAAGGAACTGCTTGAGGAAGCTGGTGACTGTGTTGTGGTCACATGTCTCTCGGTGGCACGGCAAAAAGACAGCACGGCTTGGCTCGTTGGTCTAGGGGTATGATTCTCGCTTTGGGTGCGAGAGGTCCCGGGTTCAAATCCCGGACGAGCCCTTGTTTAGCTTTGCTTCTTGATGCTGCTACACTGTGGAACATTCATGTCAGTCTTGGCAGAGACTGGTGCCTTTCCGTGGCCGGTTAGCTCAGTTGGTTAGAGCGTGGTGCTAATAACGCCAAGGTCGCGGGTTCGATCCCCGTACGGGCCAAGGTTTCTCTGCGCCTCCTTTTGCCGACTGCTATATTTGCTGTGATTTGTCATGAAAATTCCTGCCGGGAGCATTTTTGTGGCCGAAATAGCTCAGTTGGGAGAGCGTTAGACTGAAGATCTAAAGGTCCCTGGTTCGATCCCGGGTTTCGGCATTGAGGGCAGCCTTTTGAGAGTTTTTTTAACCTAAGGTCCCTGTCCGAGTGGCCTTTTCTCCGTGACCCGGCGGGTCAGGCCCTAACGCAAAGAGTGGTTCCATGGTGTAATGGTTAGCACTCTGTACTCTGAATCCAGCGATCCGAGTTCAAATCTCGGTGGGACCTGTAAGACTTTTTGGGTATCCAAGGGAACAGTGTTTGTTACCCCAAAACAATCCCCCTGCCCTTTAAGCCTTTTTACCAGAGCACTCAGGCTCTAGACAAAAATGAGTTAATTCAAGCAACATTGAGCACTTTTTCTGGTCACCCTGGCGGTGGGCCAACAACTCACAAGTCGCAAAATTTCAGCAAACACAAGGACATTACAAGGAAGCAAATTAAACATGTACGAAAACATAGAATAAATGAAAAATGCATTGACGTTTAGGACAAAGAAAACGCACAGCTCATGTGTACAGGCCAAAGGAAACACACAGCTCTTGTGTACAATCTGACAATGAAATGCATTAAAAAGACTTACCAGAAATGACACGAAGACAAATGAACATTGAAAGAAAATGATTCCAATTTTAAATGGCAACAAAATGCTCTTGGAGTGTTAAGCTCCTGCTCCATGTGCTTTGTGAAAAAACATCCGTATGGGAGACGTTCATGTGTGGACCCAATGTGAAGCTTCACGCTTCCGGTGTGTGACATCAGAGCAATTAACAACAAACCACAATCACGTGGAGAATGCGGGCATCGATCACGCTACCTCTCGCATGCTAAGCGAGCGCTCTACCATTTGAGCTAATTCCCCTTACATCCGTCTAATGAATGCTTTGGCTTGTTGGAAGCTGGCTGCTATGTGGTGGGAAAATGTTTCCCAGGGGGGCGGGGGTGACACGCTTTCAGTGGCTCGTTGGTCTAGGGGTATGATTCTCGCTTAGGGTGCGAGAGGTCCCGGGTTCAAATCCCGGACGAGCCCCTCTTTAGACTCGTCCCTCGGAGCTTTAACCCACAACGTCGCTTTGTATGGCAATATTGGCAGGAAAGGAATGGAATGTCAACGAGAAACCCGCAAAGGACGTCAGGGACCTCTCAGCGACACCTCCGCCTTTGGTCTTGTCAGGTCGAAACCGTGTCCGAGGTTGTCTTTTGTTTGTTAACCCCTAGACGATCCCCCTACCCTTTAAGCTTTCTACCGGAGGGCTTGCTGTTTTAACAAGCGATGAGTTGATTTCAAACAACACAATTGACTCAACCCGAAAAATGACCCAGGCTATTTGTCCTACTCCCTCCTGGCCGGGAAAGGCACATCATCCTGGCCACTGGGTAGGTACCCTGAGGTGCCTGGAGCTATGAGACTTAAATATACAACCAGGCTAGTGATGCATGGTGTCCAGTTTAGTTACCGGATGATTTATCAGAATTTTCTCCTAAAATCTAAGATCAACACTTGGAAAATGCGATAAGGACATGGCTTCTAAGATGTTACTTGACGTTAAAACTACACTAAGTGTTGGGATGCCCCTTTTAATAAAGATGTTTGGGGCGAAACAGTTGCCACCCCAAACAGAGCACAGCTGCCTCACAGCAACAAGGTCCCCTGTTCAAGCCCTGGCTGGGTCAGGAGGCCTTTCTGTTTGGGGTGTACATGTTCTCCTTCAGTCAGCATGGAATTACTCTGGGCACTGTGTTATTTGGTTTCCTTAAACAGTCCAAAAACAACAGACACGTTGATCTATACACACACACACACACAAACCGAGGGAAGGGCAATTTGACATCTCCAATTCACCTAACCCGCATTTCTGACTTTGCCAAAAACCAGTTCTCGCCATGAATATAGCCATAGATGCTGAACTGGCTTTAAAAATAAATGAACATATTTATCTATTCCAGTTTCTCCAATCAAAACAAATATTAATGCTATGCCTTACAGACCATGCCAAATAATTTTGTTTCCGTCTATGTTGCGACAGTTTTGCAAAGGACTTTTTCTGTGCTGAAATGACTGTGACCCTGTGAACAAATCATTGATGGGTTTGGGTGATGAGTGTTTTGCTCAGAGCCTGTAATCCATAACAAAGGTGTTCAGCTGGGTTCAGGTTCGAGATTTATGCAGACCAGTCGAGTTCTCTCACACCATTTCAAATATTAAGCAATAAGCATGTACTTATATCGATAAGTGCTTATTTTGACACCAGCCCAACACTAGGGCTCATTGTGGCTAAACAGAGGAGCAGGACCAAACAGGCCCATCCCAAGGAACTGCTTGAGGAAGCTGGTGACTGTGTTGTGGTCACATGTCTCTCGGTGGCACGGCAAAAAGACAGCACGGCTTGGCTCGTTGGTCTAGGGGTATGATTCTCGCTTTGGGTGCGAGAGGTCCCGGGTTCAAATCCCGGACGAGCCCTTGTTTAGCTTTGCTTCTTGATGCTGCTACACTGTGGAACATTCATGTCAGTCTTGGCAGAGACTGGTGCCTTTCCGTGGCCGGTTAGCTCAGTTGGTTAGAGCGTGGTGCTAATAACGCCAAGGTCGCGGGTTCGATCCCCGTACGGGCCAAGGTTTCTCTGCGCCTCCTTTTGCCGACTGCTATATTTGCTGTGATTTGTCATGAAAATTCCTGCCGGGAGCATTTTTGTGGCCGAAATAGCTCAGTTGGGAGAGCGTTAGACTGAAGATCTAAAGGTCCCTGGTTCGATCCCGGGTTTCGGCATTGAGGGCAGCCTTTTGAGAGTTTTTTTAACCTAAGGTCCCTGTCCGAGTGGCCTTTTCTCCGTGACCCGGCGGGTCAGGCCCTAACGCAAAGAGTGGTTCCATGGTGTAATGGTTAGCACTCTGGACTCTGAATCCAGCGATCCGAGTTCAAATCTCGGTGGGACCTGTAAGACTTTTTGGGTATCCAAGGGAACAGTGTTTGTTACCCCAAAACAATCCCCCTGCCCTTTAAGCCTTTTTACCAGAGCACTCAGGCTCTAGACAAAAATGAGTTAATTCAAGCAACATTGAGCACTTTTTCTGGTCACCCTGGCGGTGGGCCAACAACTCACAAGTCGCAAAATTTCAGCAAACACAAGGACATTACAAGGAAGCAAATTAAACATGTACGAAAACATAGAATAAATGAAAAATGCATTGACGTTTAGGACAAAGAAAACGCACAGCTCATGTGTACAGGCCAAAGGAAACACACAGCTCTTGTGTACAATCTGACAATGAAATGCATTAAAAAGACTTACCAGAAATGACACGAAGACAAATGAACATTGAAAGAAAATGATTCCAATTTTAAATGGCAACAAAATGCTCTTGGAGTGTTAAGCTCCTGCTCCATGTGCTTTGTGAAAAAACATCCGTATGGGAGACGTTCATGTGTGGACCCAATGTGAAGCTTCACGCTTCCGGTGTGTGACATCAGAGCAATTAACAACAAACCACAATCACGTGGAGAATGCGGGCATCGATCACGCTACCTCTCGCATGCTAAGCGAGCGCTCTACCATTTGAGCTAATTCCCCTTACATCCGTCTAATGAATGCTTTGGCTTGTTGGAAGCTGGCTGCTATGTGGTGGGAAAATGTTTCCCAGGGGGGCGGGGGTGACACGCTTTCAGTGGCTCGTTGGTCTAGGGGTATGATTCTCGCTTAGGGTGCGAGAGGTCCCGGGTTCAAATCCCGGACGAGCCCCTCTTTAGACTCGTCCCTCGGAGCTTTAACCCACAACGCCGCTTTGTATGGCAATATTGGCAGGAAAGGAATGGAATGTCAACGAGAAACCCGCAAAGGACGTCAGGGACCTCTCAGCGACACCTCCGCCTTTGGTCTTGTCAGGTCGAAACCGTGTCCGAGGTTGTCTTTTGTTTGTTAACCCCTAGACGATCCCCCTACCCTTTAAGCTTTCTACCGGAGGGCTTGCTGTTTTAACAAGCGATGAGTTGATTTCAAACAACACAATTGACTCAACCCGAAAAATGACCCAGGCTATTTGTCCTACTCCCTCCTGGCCGGGAAAGGCACATCATCCTGGCCACTGGGTAGGTACCCTGAGGTGCCTGGAGCTATGAGACTTAAATATACAACCAGGCTAGTGATGCATGGTGTCCAGTTTAGTTACCGGATGATTTATCAGAATTTTCTCCTAAAATCTAAGATCAACACTTGGAAAATGCGATAAGGACATGGCTTCTAAGATGTTACTTGACGTTAAAACTACACTAAGTGTTGGGATGCCCCTTTTAATAAAGATGTTTGGGGCGAAACAGTTGCCACCCCAAACAGAGCACAGCTGCCTCACAGCAACAAGGTCCCCTGTTCAAGCCCTGGCTGGGTCAGGAGGCCTTTCTGTTTGGGGTGTACATGTTCTCCTTCAGTCAGCATGGAATTACTCTGGGCACTGTGTTATTTGGTTTCCTTAAACAGTCCAAAAACAACAGACACGTTGATCTATACACACACACACACACAAACCGAGGGAAGGGCAATTTGACATCTCCAATTCACCTAACCCGCATTTCTGACTTTGCCAAAAACCAGTTCTCGCCATGAATATAGCCATAGATGCTGAACTGGCTTTAAAAATAAATGAACATATTTATCTATTCCAGTTTCTCCAATCAAAACAAATATTAATGCTATGCCTTACAGACCATGCCAAATAATTTTGTTTCCGTCTATGTTGCGACAGTTTTGCAAAGGACTTTTTCTGTGCTGAAATGACTGTGACCCTGTGAACAAATCATTGATGGGTTTGGGTGATGAGTGTTTTGCTCAGAGCCTGTAATCCATAACAAAGGTGTTCAGCTGGGTTCAGGTTCGAGATTTATGCAGACCAGTCGAGTTCTCTCACACCATTTCAAATATTAAGCAATAAGCATGTACTTATATCGATAAGTGCTTATTTTGACACCAGCCCAACACTAGGGCTCATTGTGGCTAAACAGAGGAGCAGGACCAAACAGGCCCATCCCAAGGAACTGCTTGAGGAAGCTGGTGACTGTGTTGTGGTCACATGTCTCTCGGTGGCACGGCAAAAAGACAGCACGGCTTGGCTCGTTGGTCTAGGGGTATGATTCTCGCTTTGGGTGCGAGAGGTCCCGGGTTCAAATCCCGGACGAGCCCTTGTTTAGCTTTGCTTCTTGATGCTGCTACACTGTGGAACATTCATGTCAGTCTTGGCAGAGACTGGTGCCTTTCCGTGGCCGGTTAGCTCAGTTGGTTAGAGCGTGGTGCTAATAACGCCAAGGTCGCGGGTTCGATCCCCGTACGGGCCAAGGTTTCTCTGCGCCTCCTTTTGCCGACTGCTATATTTGCTGTGATTTGTCATGAAAATTCCTGCCGGGAGCATTTTTGTGGCCGAAATAGCTCAGTTGGGAGAGCGTTAGACTGAAGATCTAAAGGTCCCTGGTTCGATCCCGGGTTTCGGCATTGAGGGCAGCCTTTTGAGAGTTTTTTTAACCTAAGGTCCCTGTCCGAGTGGCCTTTTCTCCGTGACCCGGCGGGTCAGGCCCTAACGCAAAGAGTGGTTCCATGGTGTAATGGTTAGCACTCTGGACTCTGAATCCAGCGATCCGAGTTCAAATCTCGGTGGGACCTGTAAGACTTTTTGGGTATCCAAGGGAACAGTGTTTGTTACCCCAAAACAATCCCCCTGCCCTTTAAGCCTTTTTACCAGAGCACTCAGGCTCTAGACAAAAATGAGTTAATTCAAGCAACATTGAGCACTTTTTCTGGTCACCCTGGCGGTGGGCCAACAACTCACAAGTCGCAAAATTTCAGCAAACACAAGGACATTACAAGGAAGCAAATAAAACATGTACGAAAACATAGAATAAATGAAAAATGCATTGACGTTTAGGACAAAGAAAACGCACAGCTCATGTGTACAGGCCAAAGGAAACACACAGCTCTTGTGTACAATCTGACAATGAAATGCATTAAAAAGACTTACCAGAAATGACACGAAGACAAATGAACATTGAAAGAAAATGATTCCAATTTTAAATGGCAACAAAATGCTCTTGGAGTGTTAAGCTCCTGCTCCATGTTGCTTTGTGAAAAAACATCCGTATGGGAGACGTTCATGTGTGGACCCAATGTGAAGCTTCACGCTTCCGGTGTGTGACATCAGAGCAATTAACAACAAACCACAATCACGTGGAGAATGCGGGCATCGATCACGCTACCTCTCGCATGCTAAGCGAGCGCTCTACCATTTGAGCTAATTCCCCTTACATCCGTCTAATGAATGCTTTGGCTTGTTGGAAGCTGGCTGCTATGTGGTGGGAAAATGTTTCCCAGGGGGGCGGGGGTGACACGCTTTGAGTGGCTCGTTGGTCTAGGGGTATGATTCTCGCTTAGGGTGCGAGAGGTCCCGGGTTCAAATCCCGGACGAGCCCCTCTTTAGACTCGTCCCTCGGAGCTTTAACCCACAACGCCGCTTTGTATGGCAATATTGGCAGGAAAGGAATGGAATGTCAACGAGAAACCCGCAAAGGACGTCAGGGACCTCTCAGCGACACCTCCGCCTTTGGTCTTGTCAGGTCGAAACCGTGTCCGAGGTTGTCTTTTGTTTGTTAACCCCTAGACGATCCCCCTACCCTTTAAGCTTTCTACCGGAGGGCTTGCTGTTTTAACAAGCGATGAGTTGATTTCAAACAACACAATTGACTCAACCCGAAAAATGACCCAGGCTATTTGTCCTACTCCCTCCTGGCCGGGAAAGGCACATCATCCTGGCCACTGGGTAGGTACCCTGAGGTGCCTGGAGCTATGAGACTTAAATATACAACCAGGCTAGTGATGCATGGTGTCCAGTTTAGTTACCGGATGATTTATCAGAATTTTCTCCTAAAATCTAAGATCAACACTTGGAAAATGCGATAAGGACATGGCTTCTAAGATGTTACTTGACGTTAAAACTACACTAAGTGTTGGGATGCCCCTTTTAATAAAGATGTTTGGGGCGAAACAGTTGCCACCCCAAACAGAGCACAGCTGCCTCACAGCAACAAGGTCCCCTGTTCAAGCCCTGGCTGGGTCAGGAGGCCTTTCTGTTTGGGGTGTACATGTTCTCCTTCAGTCAGCATGGAATTACTCTGGGCACTGTGTTATTTGGTTTCCTTAAACAGTCCAAAAACAACAGACACGTTGATCTATACACACACACACACACACACAAACCGAGGGAAGGGCAATTTGACATCTCCAATTCACCTAACCCGCATTTCTGACTTTGCCAAAAACCAGTTCTCGCCATGAATATAGCCATAGATGCTGAACTGGCTTTAAAAATAAATGAACATATTTATCTATTCCAGTTTCTCCAATCAAAACAAATATTAATGCTATGCCTTACAGACCATGCCAAATAATTTTGTTTCCGTCTATGTTGCGACAGTTTTGCAAAGGACTTTTTCTGTGCTGAAATGACTGTGACCCTGTGAACAAATCATTGATGGGTTTGGGTGATGAGTGTTTTGCTCAGAGCCTGTAATCCATAACAAAGGTGTTCAGCTGGGTTCAGGTCCGAGATTTATGCAGACCAGTCGAGTTCTCTCACACCATTTCAAATATTAAGCAATAAGCATGTACTTATATCGATAAGTGCTTATTTTGACACCAGCCCAACACTAGGGCTCATTGTGGCTAAACAGAGGAGCAGGACCAAACAGGCCCATCCCAAGGAACTGCTTGAGGAAGCTGGTGACTGTGTTGTGGTCACATGTCTCTCGGTGGCACGGCAAAAAGACAGCACGGCTTGGCTCGTTGGTCTAGGGGTATGATTCTCGCTTTGGGTGCGAGAGGTCCCGGGTTCAAATCCCGGACGAGCCCTTGTTTAGCTTTGCTTCTTGATGCTGCTACACTGTGGAACATTCATGTCAGTCTTGGCAGAGACTGGTGCCTTTCCGTGGCCGGTTAGCTCAGTTGGTTAGAGCGTGGTGCTAATAACGCCAAGGTCGCGGGTTCGATCCCCGTACGGGCCAAGGTTTCTCTGCGCCTCCTTTTGCCGACTGCTATATTTGCTGTGATTTGTCATGAAAATTCCTGCCGGGAGCATTTTTGTGGCCGAAATAGCTCAGTTGGGAGAGCGTTAGACTGAAGATCTAAAGGTCCCTGGTTCGATCCCGGGTTTCGGCATTGAGGGCAGCCTTTTGAGAGTTTTTTTAACCTAAGGTCCCTGTCCGAGTGGCCTTTTCTCCGTGACCCGGCGGGTCAGGCCCTAACGCAAAGAGTGGTTCCATGGTGTAATGGTTAGCACTCTGGACTCTGAATCCAGCGATCCGAGTTCAAATCTCGGTGGGACCTGTAAGACTTTTTGGGTATCCAAGGGAACAGTGTTTGTTACCCCAAAACAATCCCCCTGCCCTTTAAGCCTTTTTACCAGAGCACTCAGGCTCTAGACAAAAATGAGTTAATTCAAGCAACATTGAGCACTTTTTCTGGTCACCCTGGCGGTGGGCCAACAACTCACAAGTCGCAAAATTTCAGCAAACACAAGGACATTACAAGGAAGCAAATTAAACATGTACGAAAACATAGAATAAATGAAAAATGCATTGACGTTTAGGACAAAGAAAACGCACAGCTCATGTGTACAGGCCAAAGGAAACACACAGCTCTTGTGTACAATCTGACAATGAAATGCATTAAAAAGACTTACCAGAAATGACACGAAGACAAATGAACATTGAAAGAAAATGATTCCAATTTTAAATGGCAACAAAATGCTCTTGGAGTGTTAAGCTCCTGCTCCATGTTGCTTTGTGAAAAAACATCCGTATGGGAGACGTTCATGTGTGGACCCAATGTGAAGCTTCACGCTTCCGGTGTGTGACATCAGAGCAATTAACAACAAACCACAATCACGTGGAGAATGCGGGCATCGATCACGCTACCTCTCGCATGCTAAGCGAGCGCTCTACCATTTGAGCTAATTCCCCTTACATCCGTCTAATGAATGCTTTGGCTTGTTGGAAGCTGGCTGCTATGTGGTGGGAAAATGTTTCCCAGGGGGGCGGGGGTGACACGCTTTGAGTGGCTCGTTGGTCTAGGGGTATGATTCTCGCTTAGGGTGCGAGAGGTCCCGGGTTAAAATCCCGGACGAGCCCCTCTTTAGACTCGTCCCTCGGAGCTTTAACCCACAACGCCGCTTTGTATGGCAATATTGGCAGGAAAGGAATGGAATGTCAACGAGAAACCCGCAAAGGACGTCAGGGACCTCTCAGCGACACCTCCGCCTTTGGTCTTGTCAGGTCGAAACCGTGTCCGAGGTTGTCTTTTGTTTGTTAACCCCTAGACGATCCCCCTACCCTTTAAGCTTTCTACCGGAGGGCTTGCTGTTTTAACAAGCGATGAGTTGATTTCAAACAACACAATTGACTCAACCCGAAAAATGACCCAGGCTATTTGTCCTACTCCCTCCTGGCCGGGAAAGGCACATCATCCTGGCCACTGGGTAGGTACCCTGAGGTGCCTGGAGCTATGAGACTTAAATATACAACCAGGCTAGTGATGCATGGTGTCCAGTTTAGTTACCGGATGATTTATCAGAATTTTCTCCTAAAATCTAAGATCAACACTTGGAAAATGCGATAAGGACATGGCTTCTAAGATGTTACTTGACGTTAAAACTACACTAAGTGTTGGGATGCCCCTTTTAATAAAGATGTTTGGGGCGAAACAGTTGCCACCCCAAACAGAGCACAGCTGCCTCACAGCAACAAGGTCCCCTGTTCAAGCCCTGGCTGGGTCAGGAGGCCTTTCTGTTTGGGGTGTACATGTTCTCCTTCAGTCAGCATGGAATTACTCTGGGCACTGTGTTATTTGGTTTCCTTAAACAGTCCAAAAACAACAGACACGTTGATCTATACACACACACACACAAACCGAGGGAAGGGCAATTTGACATCTCCAATTCACCTAACCCGCATTTCTGACTTTGCCAAAAAACAGTTCTCGCCATGAATATAGCCATAGATGCTGAACTGGCTTTAAAAATAAATGAACATATTTATCTATTCCAGTTTCTCCAATCAAAACAAATATTAATGCTATGCCTTACAGACCATGTCAAATAATTTTGTTTCCGTCTATGTTGCGACAGTTTTGCAAAGGACTTTTTCTGTGCTGAAATGACTGTGACCCTGTGAACAAATCATTGATGGGTTTGGGTGATGAGTGTTTTGCTCAGAGCCTGTAATCCATAACAAAGGTGTTCAGCTGGGTTCAGGTCCGAGATTTATGCAGACCAGTCGAGTTCTCTCACACCATTTCAAATATTAAGCAATAAGCATGTACTTATATCGATAAGTGCTTATTTTGACACCAGCCCAACACTAGGGCTCATTGTGGCTAAACAGAGAAGCAGGACCAAACAGGCCCATCCCAAGGAACTGCTTGAGGAAGCTGGTGACTGTGTTGTGGTCACATGTCTCTCGGTGGCACGGCAAAAAGACAGCACGGCTTGGCTCGTTGGTCTAGGGGTATGATTCTCGCTTTGGGTGCGAGAGGTCCCGGGTTCAAATCCCGGACGAGCCCTTGTTTAGCTTTGCTTCTTGATGCTGCTACATTGTGGAACATTCATGTCAGTCTTGGCAGAGACTGGTGCCTTTCCGTGGCCGGTTAGCTCAGTTGGTTAGAGCGTGGTGCTAATAACGCCAAGGTCGCGGGTTCGATCCCCGTACGGGCCAAGGTTTCTCTGCGCCTCCTTTTGCCGACCGCTATATTTGCTGTGATTTGTCATGAAAATTCCTGCCGGAAGCATTTTTGTGGCCGAAATAGCTCAGTTGGGAGAGCGTTAGACTGAAGATCTAAAGGTCCCTGGTTCGATCCCGGGTTTCGGCATTGAGGGCAGCCTTTTGAGAGTTTTTTTAACCTAAGGTCCCTGTCCGAGTGGCCTTTTCTCCGTGACCCGGCGGGTCAGGCCCTAACACAAAGAGTGGTTCCATGGTGTAATGGTTAGCACTCTGGACTCTGAATCCAGCGATCCGAGTTCAAATCTCGGTGGGACCTGTAAGACTTTTTGGGTATCCAAGGGAACAGTGTTTGTTACCCCAAAACAATCCCCCTGCCCTTTAAGCCTTTTTACCAGAGCACTCAGGCTCTAGACAAAAATGAGTTAATTCAAGCAACATTGAGCACTTTTTCTGGTCACCCTGGCGGTGGGCCAACAACTCACAAGTCGCAAAATTTCAGCAAACACAAGGACATTACAAGGAAGCAAATTAAACATGTACGAAAACATAGAATAAATGAAAAATGCATTGACGTTTAGGACAAAGAAAACGCACAGCTCATGTGTACAGGCCAAAGGAAACACACAGCTCTTGTGTACAATCTGACAATGAAATGCATTAAAAAGACTTACCAGAAATGACACGAAGACAAATGAACATTGAAAGAAAATGATTCCAATTTTAAATGGCAACAAAATGCTCTTGGAGTGTTAAGCTCCTGCTCCATGTTGCTTTGTGAAAAAACATCCGTATCGGAGACGTTCATGTGTGGACCCAATGTGAAGCTTCACGCTTCCGGTGTGTGACATCAGAGCAATTAACAACAAACCACAATCACGTGGAGAATGCGGGCATCGATCCCGCTACCTCTCGCATGCTAAGCGAGCGCTCTACCATTTGAGCTAATTCCCCTTACATCCGTCTAATGAATGCTTTGGCTTGTTGCAAGCTGGCTGCTATGTGGTGGGAAAATGTTTCCCAGGGGGGCGGGGGTGACACGCTTTGAGTGGCTCGTTGGTCTAGGGGTATGATTCTCGCTTAGGGTGCGAGAGGTCCCGGGTTCAAATCCCGGACGAGCCCCTCTTTAGACTCGTCCCTCGGAGCTTTAACCCACAACGCCGCTTTGTATGGCAATATTGGCAGGAAAGGAATGGAATGTCAACGAGAAACCCGCAAAGGACGTCAGGGACCTCTCAGCGACACCTCCGCCTTTGGTCTTGTCAGGTCGAAACCGTGTCCGAGGTTGTCTTTTGTTTGTTAACCCCTAGACGATCCCCCTACCCTTTAAGCTTTCTACCGGAGGGCTTGCTGTTTTAACAAGCGATGAGTTGATTTCAAACAACACAATTGACTCAACCCGAAAAATGACCCAGGCTATTTGTCCTACTCCCTCCTGGCCGGGAAAGGCACATCATCCTGGCCACTGGGTAGGTACCCTGAGGTGACTGGAGCTATGAGACTTAAATATACAACCAGGCTAGTCATGCATGGTGTCCAGTTTAGTTACCGGATGATTTATCAGAATTTTCTCCTAAAATCTAAGATCAACACTTGGAAAATGCGATAAGGACATGGCTTCTAAGATGTTACTTGACGTTAAAACTACACTAAGTGTTGGGATGCCCCTTTTAATAAAGATGTTTGGGGCGAAACAGTTGCCACCCCAAACAGAGCACAGCTGCCTCACAGCAACAAGGTCCCCTGTTCAAGCCCTGGCTGGGTCAGGAGGCCTTTCTGTTTGGGGTGTACATGTTCTCCTTCAGTCAGCATGGAATTACTCTGGGCACTGTGTTATTTGGTTTCCTTAAACAGTCCAAAAACAACAGACACGTTGATCTATACACACACACACACACAAACCGAGGGAAGGGCAATTTGACATCTCCAATTCACCTAACCCGCATTTCTGACTTTGCCAAAAACCAGTTCTCGCCATGAATATAGCCATAGATGCTGAACTGGCTTTAAAAATAAATGAACATATTTATCTATTCCAGTTTCTCCAATCAAAACAAATATTAATGCTATGCCTTACAGACCATGCCAAATAATTTTGTTTCCGTCTATGTTGCGACAGTTTTGCAAAGGACTTTTTCTGTGCTGAAATGACTGTGACCCTGTGAACAAATCATTGATGGGTTTGGGTGATGAGTGTTTTGCTCAGAGCCTGTAATCCATAACAAAGGTGTTCAGCTGGGTTCAGGTCCGAGATTTATGCAGACCAGTCGAGTTCTCTCACACCATTTCAAATATTAAGCAATAAGCATGTACTTATATCGATAAGTGCTTATTTTGACACCAGCCCAACACTAGGGCTCATTGTGGCTAAACAGAGGAGCAGGACCAAACAGGCCCATCCCAAGGAACTGCTTGAGGAAGCTGGTGACTGTGTTGTGGTCACATGTCTCTCGGTGGCACGGCAAAAAGACAGCACGGCTTGGCTCGTTGGTCTAGGGGTATGATTCTCGCTTTGGGTGCGAGAGGTCCCGGGTTCAAATCCCGGACGAGCCCTTGTTTAGCTTTGCTTCTTGATGCTGCTACACTGTGGAACATTCATGTCAGTCTTGGCAGAGACTGGTGCCTTTCCGTGGCCGGTTAGCTCAGTTGGTTAGAGCGTGGTGCTAATAACGCCAAGGTCGCGGGTTCGATCCCCGTACGGGCCAAGGTTTCTCTGCGCCTCCTTTTGCCGACCGCTATATTTGCTGTGATTTGTCATGAAAATTCCTGCCGGGAGCATTTTTGTGGCCGAAATAGCTCAGTTGGGAGAGCGTTAGACTGAAGATCTAAAGGTCCCTGGTTCGTTCCCGGGTTTCGGCATTGATGGCAGCCTTTTGAGAGTTTTTTTAACCTAAGGTCCCTGTCCGAGTGGCCTTTTCTCCGTGACCCGGCGGGTCAGGCCCTAACGCAAAGAGTGGTTCCATGGTGTAATGGTTAGCACTCTGGACTCTGAATCCAGCGATCCGAGTTCAAATCTCGGTGGGACCTGTAAGACTTTTTGGGTATCCAAGGGAACAGTGTTTGTTACCCCAAAACAATCCCCCTGCCCTTTAAGCCTTTTTACCAGAGCACTCAGGCTCTAGACAAAAATGAGTTAATTCAAGCAACATTGAGCACTTTTTCTGGTCACCCTGGCGGTGGGCCAACAACTCACAAGTCGCAAAATTTCAGCAAACACAAGGACATTACAAGGAAGCAAATTAAACATGTACGAAAACATAGAATAAATGAAAAATGCATTGACGTTTAGGACAAAGAAAACGCACAGCTCATGTGTACAGGCCAAAGGAAACACACAGCTCTTGTGTACAATCTGACAATGAAATGCATTAAAAAGACTTACCAGAAATGACACGAAGACAAATGAACATTGAAAGAAAATGATTCCAATTTTAAATGGCAACAAAATGCTCTTGGAGTGTTAAGCTCCTGCTCCATGTTGCTTTGTGAAAAAACATCCGTATCGGAGACGTTCATGTGTGGACCCAATGTGAAGCTTCACGCTTCCGGTGTGTGACATCAGAGCAATTAACAACAAACCACAATCACGTGGAGAATGCGGGCATCGATCCCGCTACCTCTCGCATGCTAAGCGAGCGCTCTACCATTTGAGCTAATTCCCCTTACATCCGTCTAATGAATGCTTTGGCTTGTTGCAAGCTGGCTGCTATGTGGTGGGAAAATGTTTCCCAGGGGGGCGGGGGTGACACGCTTTGAGTGGCTCGTTGGTCTAGGGGTATGATTCTCGCTTAGGGTGCGAGAGGTCCTGGGTTCAAATCCCGGACGAGCCCCTCTTTAGACTCGTCCCTCGGAGCTTTAACCCACAACGCCGCTTTGTATGGCAATATTGGCAGGAAAGGAATGGAATGTCAACGAGAAACCCGCAAAGGACGTCAGGGACCTCTCAGCGACACCTCCGCCTTTGGTCTTGTCAGGTCGAAACCGTGTCCGAGGTTGTCTTTTGTTTGTTAACCCCTAGACGATCCCCCTACCCTTTAAGCTTTCTACCGGAGGGCTTGCTGTTTTAACAAGCGATGAGTTGATTTCAAACAACACAATTGACTCAACCCGAAAAATGACCCAGGCTATTTGTCCTACTCCCTCCTGGCCGGGAAAGGCACATCATCCTGGCCACTGGGTAGGTACCCTGAGGTGCCTGGAGCTATGAGACTTAAATATACAACCAGGCTAGTCATGCATGGTGTCCAGTTTAGTTACCGGATGATTTATCAGAATTTTCTCCTAAAATCTAAGATCAACACTTGGAAAATGCGATAAGGACATGGCTTCTAAGATGTTACTTGACGTTAAAACTACACTAAGTGTTGGGATGCCCCTTTTAATAAAGATGTTTGGGGCGAAACAGTTGCCACCCCAAACAGAGCACAGCTGCCTCACAGCAACAAGGTCCCCTGTTCAAGCCCTGGCTGGGTCAGGAGGCCTTTCTGTTTGGGGTGTACATGTTCTCCTTCAGTCAGCATGGAATTACTCTGGGCACTGTGTTATTTGGTTTCCTTAAACAGTCCAAAAACAACAGACACGTTGATCTATACACACACACACACACAAACCGAGGGAAGGGCAATTTGACATCTCCAATTCACCTAACCCGCATTTCTGACTTTGCCAAAAACCAGTTCTCGCCATGAATATAGCCATAGATGCTGAACTGGCTTTAAAAATAAATGAACATATTTATCTATTCCAGTTTCTCCAATCAAAACAAATATTAATGCTATGCCTTACAGACCATGCCAAATAATTTTGTTTCCGTCTATGTTGCGACAGTTTTGCAAAGGACTTTTTCTGTGCTGAAATGACTGTGACCCTGTGAACAAATCATTGATGGGTTTGGGTGATGAGTGTTTTGCTCAGAGCCTGTAATCCATAACAAAGGTGTTCAGCTGGGTTCAGGTCCGAGATTTATGCAGACCAGTCGAGTTCTCTCACACCATTTCAAATATTAAGCAATAAGCATGTACTTATATCGATAAGTGCTTATTTTGACACCAGCCCAACACTAGGGCTCATTGTGGCTAAACAGAGGAGCAGGACCAAACAGGCCCATCCCAAGGAACTGCTTGAGGAAGCTGGTGACTGTGTTGTGGTCACATGTCTCTCGGTGGCACGGCAAAAAGACAGCACGGCTTGGCTCGTTGGTCTAGGGGTATGATTCTCGCTTTGGGTGCGAGAGGTCCCGGGTTCAAATCCCGGACGAGCCCTTGTTTAGCTTTGCTTCTTGATGCTGCTACACTGTGGAACATTCATGTCAGTCTTGGCAGAGACTGGTGCCTTTCCGTGGCCGGTTAGCTCAGTTGGTTAGAGCGTGGTGCTAATAACGCCAAGGTCGCGGGTTCGATCCCCGTACGGGCCAAGGTTTCTCTGCGCCTCCTTTTGCCGACTGCTATATTTGCTGTGATTTGTCATGAAAATTCCTGCCGGGAGCATTTTTGTGGCCGAAATAGCTCAGTTGGGAGAGCGTTAGACTGAAGATCTAAAGGTCCCTGGTTCGATCCCGGGTTTCGGCATTGAGGGCATCCTTTTGAGAGTCTTTTTAACCTAAGGTCCCTGTCCGAGTGGCCTTTTCTCCGTGACCCGGCGGGTCAGGCCCTAACGCAAAGAGTGGTTCCATGGTGTAATGGTTAGCACTCTGGACTCTGAATCCAGCGATCCGAGTTCAAATCTCGGTGGGACCTGTAAGACTTTTTGGGTATCCAAGGGAACAGTGTTTGTTACCCCAAAACAATCCCCCTGCCCTTTAAGCCTTTTTACCAGAGCACTCAGGCTCTAGACAAAAATGAGTTAATTCAAGCAACATTGAGCACTTTTTCTGGTCACCCTGGCGGTGGGCCAACAACTCACAAGTCGCAAAATTTCAGCAAACACAAGGACATTACAAGGAAGCAAATTAAACATGTACGAAAACATAGAATAAATGAAAAATGCATTGACGTTTAGGACAAAGAAAACGCACAGCTCATGTGTACAGGCCAAAGGAAACACACAGCTCTTGTGTACAATCTGACAATGAAATGCATTAAAAAGACTTACCAGAAATGACACGAAGACAAATGAACATTGAAAGAAAATGATTCCAATTTTAAATGGCAACAAAATGCTCTTGGAGTGTTAAGCTCCTGCTCCATGTTGCTTTGTGAAAAAACATCCGTATCGGAGACGTTCATGTGTGGACCCAATGTGAAGCTTCACGCTTCCGGTGTGTGACATCAGAGCAATTAACAACAAACCACAATCACGTGAAGAATGCGGGCATTGATCCCGCTACCTCTCGCATGCTAAGCGAGCGCTCTACCATTTGAGCTAATTCCCCTTACATCCGTCTAATGAATGCTTTGGCTTGTTGGAAGCTGGCTGCTATGTGGTGGGAAAATGTTTCCCAGGGGGGCGGGGGTGACACGCTTTGAGTGGCTCGTTGGTCTAGGGGTATGATTCTCGCTTAGGGTGCAAGAGGTCCCGGGTTCAAATCCCGGACGAGCCCCTCTTTAGACTCGTCCCTCGGAGCTTTAACCCACAACGCCGCTTTGTATGGCAATATTGGCAGGAAAGGAATGGAATGTCAACGAGAAACCCGCAAAGGACGTCAGGGACCTCTCAGCGACACCTCCGCCTTTGGTCTTGTCAGGTCGAAACCGTGTCCGAGGTTGTCTTTTGTTTGTTAACCCCTAGACGATCCCCCTACCCTTTAAGCTTTCTACCGGAGGGCTTGCTGTTTTAACAAGCGATGAGTTGATTTCAAACAACACAATTGACTCAACCCGAAAAATGACCCAGGCTATTTGTCCTACTCCCTCCTGGCCGGGAAAGGCACATCATCCTGGCCACTGGGTAGGTACCCTGAGGTGCCTGGAGCTATGAGACTTAAATATACAACCAGGCTAGTGATGCATGGTGTCCAGTTTAGTTACCGGATGATTTATCAGAATTTTCTCCTAAAATCTAAGATCAACACTTGGAAAATGCGATAAGGACATGGCTTCTAAGATGTTACTTGACGTTAAAACTACACTAAGTGTTGGGATGCCCCTTTTAATATAGATGTTTGGGGCGAAACAGTTGCCACCCCAAACAGAGCACAGCTGCCTCACAGCAACAAGGTCCCCTGTTCAAGCCCTGGCTGGGTCAGGAGGCCTTTCTGTTTGGGGTGTATATGTTCTCCTTCAGTCAGCATGGAATTACTCTGGGCACTGTGTTATTTGGTTTCCTTAAACAGTCCAAAAACAACAGACACGTTGATCTATACACACACACACAAACCGAGGGAAGGGCAATTTGACATCTCCAATTCACCTAACCCGCATTTCTGACTTTGCCAAAAACCAGTTCTCGCCATGAATATAGCCATAGATGCTGAACTGGCTTTAAAAATAAATGAACATATTTATCTATTCCAGTTTCTCCAATCAAAACAAATATTAATGCTATGCCTTACAGACCATGTCAAATAATTTTGTTTCCGTCTATGTTGCAACAGTTTTGCAAAGGACTTTTTCTGTGCTGAAATGACTGTGACCCTGTGAACAAATCATTGATGGGTTTGGGTGATGAGTGTTTTGCTCAGAGCCTGTAATCCATAACAAAGGTGTTCAGCTGGGTTCAGGTCCGAGATTTATGCAGACCAGTCGAGTTCTCTCACACCATTTCAAATATTAAGCAATAAGCATGTACTTATATCGATAAGTGCTTATTTTGACACCAGCCCAACACTAGGGCTCATTGTGGCTAAACAGAGGAGCAGGACCAAACAGGCCCATCCCAAGGAACTGCTTGAGGAAGCTGGTGACTGTGTTGTGGTCACATGTCTCTCGGTGGCACGGCAAAAAGACAGCACGGCTTGGCTCGTTGGTCTAGGGGTATGATTCTCGCTTTGGGTGCGAGAGGTCCCGGGTTCAAATCCCGGACGAGCCCTTGTTTAGCTTTGCTTCTTGATGCTGCTACACTGTGGAACATTCATGTCAGTCTTGGCAGAGACTGGTGCCTTTCCGTGGCCGGTTAGCTCAGTTGGTTAGAGCGTGGTGCTAATAACGCCAAGGTCGCGGGTTCGATCCCCGTACGGGCCAAGGTTTCTCTGCGCCTCCTTTTGCCGACCGCTATATTTGCTGTGATTTGTCATGAAAATTCCTGCCGGGAGCATTTTTGTGGCCGAAATAGCTCAGTTGGGAGAGCGTTAGACTGAAGATCTAAAGGTCCCTGGTTCGATCCCGGGTTTCGGCATTGAGGGCAGCCTTTTGAGAGTTTTTTTAACCTAAGGTCCCTGTCCGAGTGGCCTTTTCTCCGTGACCCGGCGGGTCAGGCCCTAACGCAAAGAGTGGTTCCATGGTGTAATGGTTAGCACTCTGGACTCTGAATCCAGCGATCCGAGTTCAAATCTCGGTGGGACCTGTAAGACTTTTTGGGTATCCAAGGGAACAGTGTTTGTTACCCCAAAACAATCCCCCTGCCCTTTAAGCCTTTTTACCAGAGCACTCAGGCTCTAGACAAAAATGAGTTAATTCAAGCAACATTGAGCACTTTTTCTGGTCACCCTGGCGGTGGGCCAACAACTCACAAGTCGCAAAATTTCAGCAAACACAAGGACATTACAAGGAAGCAAATTAAACATGTACGAAAACATAGAATAAATGAAAAATGCATTGACGTTTAGGACAAAGAAAACGCACAGCTCATGTGTACAGGCCAAAGGAAACACACAGCTCTTGTGTACAATCTGACAATGAAATGCATTAAAAAGACTTACCAGAAATGACACGAAGACAAATGAACATTGAAAGAAAATGATTCCAATTTTAAATGGCAACAAAATGCTCTTGGAGTGTTAAGCTCCTGCTCCATGTTGCTTTGTGAAAAAACATCCGTATGGGAGACGTTCATGTGTGGACCCAATGTGAAGCTTCACGCTTCCGGTGTGTGACATCAGAGCAATTAACAACAAACCACAATCACGTGGAGAATGCGGGCATCGATCACGCTACCTCTCGCATGCTAAGCGAGCGCTCTACCATTTGAGCTAATTCCCCTTACATCCGTCTAATGAATGCTTTGGCTTGTTGGAAGCTGGCTGCTATGTGGTGGGAAAATGTTTCCCAGGGGGGCGGGGGTGACACGCTTTGAGTGGCTCGTTGGTCTAGGGGTATGATTCTCGCTTAGGGTGCGAGAGGTCCCGGGTTCAAATCCCGGACGAGCCCCTCTTTAGACTCGTCCCTCGGAGCTTTAACCCACAACGCCGCTTTGTATGGCAATATTGGCAGGAAAGGAATGGAATGTCAACGAGAAACCCGCAAAGGACGTCAGGGACCTCTCAGCGACACCTCCGCCTTTGGTCTTGTCAGGTCGAAACCGTGTCCGAGGTTGTCTTTTGTTTGTTAACCCCTAGACGATCCCCCTACCCTTTAAGCTTTCTACCGGAGGGCTTGCTGTTTTAACAAGCGATGAGTTGATTTCAAACAACACAATTGACTCAACCCGAAAAATGACCCAGGCTATTTGTCCTACTCCCTCCTGGCCGGGAAAGGCACATCATCCTGGCCACTGGGTAGGTACCCTGAGGTGCCTGGAGCTATGAGACTTAAATATACAACCAGGCTAGTGATGCATGGTGTCCAGTTTAGTTACCGGATGATTTATCAGAATTTTCTCCTAAAATCTAAGATCAACACTTGGAAAATGCGATAAGGACATGGCTTCTAAGATGTTACTTGACGTTAAAACTACACTAAGTGTTGGGATGCCCCTTTTAATAAAGATGTTTGGGGCGAAACAGTTGCCACCCCAAACAGAGCACAGCTGCCTCACAGCAACAAGGTCCCCTGTTCAAGCCCTGGCTGGGTCAGGAGGCCTTTCTGTTTGGGGTGTACATGTTCTCCTTCAGTCAGCATGGAATTACTCTGGGCACTGTGTTATTTGGTTTCCTTAAACAGTCCAAAAACAACAGACACGTTGATCTATACACACACACACACAAACCGAGGGAAGGGCAATTTGACATCTCCAATTCACCTAACCCGCATTTCTGACTTTGCCAAAAAACAGTTCTCGCCATGAATATAGCCATAGATGCTGAACTGGCTTTAAAAATAAATGAACATATTTATCTATTCCAGTTTCTCCAATCAAAACAAATATTAATGCTATGCCTTACAGACCATGTCAAATAATTTTGTTTCCGTCTATGTTGCGACAGTTTTGCAAAGGACTTTTTCTGTGCTGAAATGACTGTGACCCTGTGAACAAATCATTGATGGGTTTGGGTGATGAGTGTTTTGCTCAGAGCCTGTAATCCATAACAAAGGTGTTCAGCTGGGTTCAGGTCCGAGATTTATGCAGACCAGTCGAGTTCTCTCACACCATTTCAAATATTAAGCAATAAGCATGTACTTATATCGATAAGTGCTTATTTTGACACCAGCCCAACACTAGGGCTCATTGTGGCTAAACAGAGGAGCAGGACCAAACAGGCCCATCCCAAGGAACTGCTTAAGGAAGCTGGTGACTGTGTTGTGGTCACATGTCTCTCGGTGGCACGGCAAAAAGACAGCACGGCTTGGCTCGTTGGTCTAGGGGTATGATTCTCGCTTTGGGTGCGAGAGGTCCCGGGTTCAAATCCCGGACGAGCCCTTGTTTAGCTTTGCTTCTTGATGCTGCTACACTGTGGAACATTCATGTCAGTCTTGGCAGAGACTGGTGCCTTTCCGTGGCCGGTTAGCTCAGTTGGTTAGAGCGTGGTGCTAATAACGCCAAGGTCGCGGGTTCGATCCCCGTACGGGCCAAGGTTTCTCTGCGCCTCCTTTTGCCGACTGCTATATTTGCTGTGATTTGTCATGAAAATTCCTGCCGGGAGCATTTTTGTGGCCGAAATAGCTCAGTTGGGAGAGCGTTAGACTGAAGATCTAAAGGTCCCTGGTTCGATCCCGGGTTTCGGCATTGAGGGCAGCCTTTTGAGAGTTTTTTTAACCTAAGGTCCCTGTCCGAGTGGCCTTTTCTCCGTGACCCGGCGGGTCAGGCCCTAACGCAAAGAGTGGTTCCATGGTGTAATGGTTAGCACTCTGGACTCTGAATCCAGCGATCCGAGTTCAAATCTCGGTGGGACCTGTAAGACTTTTTGGGTATCCAAGGGAACAGTGTTTGTTACCCCAAAACAATCCCCCTGCCCTTTAAGCCTTTTTACCAGAGCACTCAGGCTCTAGACAAAAATGAGTTAATTCAAGCAACATTGAGCACTTTTTCTGGTCACCCTGGCGGTGGGCCAACAACTCACAAGTCGCAAAATTTCAGCAAACACAAGGACATTACAAGGAAGCAAATTAAACATGTACGAAAACATAGAATAAATGAAAAATGCATTGACGTTTAGGACAAAGAAAACGCACAGCTCATGTGTACAGGCCAAAGGAAACACACAGCTCTTGTGTACAATCTGACAATGAAATGCATTAAAAAGACTTACCAGAAATGACACGAAGACAAATGAACATTGAAAGAAAATGATTCCAATTTTAAATGGCAACAAAATGCTCTTGGAGTGTTAAGCTCCTGCTCCATGTTGCTTTGTGAAAAAACATTCGTATGGGAGACGTTCATGTGTGGACCCAATGTGAAGCTTCACGCTTCCGGTGTGTGACATCAGAGCAATTAACAACAAACCACAATCACGTGGAGAATGCGGGCATCGATCACGCTACCTCTCGCATGCTAAGCGAGCGCTCTACCATTTGAGCTAATTCCCCTTACATCCGTCTAATGAATGCTTTGGCTTGTTGGAAGCTGGCTGCTATGTGGTGGGAAAATGTTTCCCAGGGGGGCGGGGGTGACACGCTTTGAGTGGCTCGTTGGTCTAGGGGTATGATTCTCGCTTAGGGTGCGAGAGGTCCCGGGTTCAAATCCCGGACGAGCCCCTCTTTAGACTCGTCCCTCGGAGCTTTAACCCACAACGCCGCTTTGTATGGCAATATTGGCAGGAAAGGAATGGAATGTCAACGAGAAACCCGCAAAGGACGTCAGGGACCTCTCAGCGACACCTCCGCCTTTGGTCTTGTCAGGTCGAAACCGTGTCCGAGGTTGTGTTTTGTTTGTTAACCCCTAGACGATCCCCCTACCCTTTAAGCTTTCTACCGGAGGGCTTGCTGTTTTAACAAGCGATGAGTTGATTTCAAACAACACAATTGACTCAACCCGAAAAATGACCCAGGCTATTTGTCCTACTCCCTCCTGGCCGGGAAAGGCACATCATCCTGGCCACTGGGTAGGTACCCTGAGGTGCCTGGAGCTATGAGACTTAAATATACAACCAGGCTAGTCATGCATGGTGTCCAGTTTAGTTACCGGATGATTTATCAGAATTTTCTCCTAAAATCTAAGATCAACACTTGGAAAATGCGATAAGGACATGGCTTCTAAGATGTTACTTGACGTTAAAACTACACTAAGTGTTGGGATGCCCCTTTTAATAAAGATGTTTGGGGCGAAACAGTTGCCACCCCAAACAGAGCACAGCTGCCTCACAGCAACAAGGTCCCCTGTTCAAGCCCTGGCTGGGTCAGGAGGCCTTTCTGTTTGGGGTGTACATGTTCTCCTTCAGTCAGCATGGAATTACTCTGGGCACTGTGTTATTTGGTTTCCTTAAACAGTCCAAAAACAACAGACACGTTGATCTATACACACACACACACACACAAACCGAGGGAAGGGCAATTTGACATCTCCAATTCACCTAACCCGCATTTCTGACTTTGCCAAAAACCAGTTCTCGCCATGAATATAGCCATAGATGCTGAACTGGCTTTAAAAATAAATGAACATATTTATCTATTCCAGTTTCTCCAATCAAAACAAATATTAATGCTATGCCTTACAGACCATGTCAAATAATTTTGTTTCCGTCTATGTTGCAACAGTTTTGCAAAGGACTTTTTCTGTGCTGAAATGACTGTGACCCTGTGAACAAATCATTGATGGGTTTGGTTGATGAGTGTTTTGCTCAGAGCCTTTAATCCATAACAAAGGTGTTCAGCTGGGTTCAGGTCCGAGATTTATGCAGACCAGTCGAGTTCTCTCACACCATTTCAAATATTAAGCAATAAGCATGTACTTATATCGATAAGTGCTTATTTTGACACCAGCCCAACACTAGGGCTCATTGTGGCTAAACAGAGGAGCAGGACCAAACAGGCCCATCCCAAGGAACTGCTTGAGGAAGCTGGTGACTGTGTTGTGGTCACATGTCTCTCGGTGGCACGGCAAAAAGACAGCACGGCTTGGCTCGTTGGTCTAGGGGTATGATTCTCGCTTTGGGTGCGAGAGGTCCCGGGTTCAAATCCCGGACGAGCCCTTGTTTAGCTTTGCTTCTTGATGCTGCTACACTGTGGAACATTCATGTCAGTCTTGGCAGAGACTGGTGCCTTTCCGTGGCCGGTTAGCTCAGTTGGTTAGAGCGTGGTGCTAATAACGCCAAGGTCGCGGGTTCGATCCCCGTACGGGCCAAGGTTTCTCTGCGCCTCCTTTTGCCGACTGCTATATTTGCTGTGATTTGTCATGAAAATTCCTGCCGGGAGCATTTTTGTGGCCGAAATAGCTCAGTTGGGAGAGCGTTAGACTGAAGATCTAAAGGTCCCTGGTTCGATCCCGGGTTTCGGCATTGAGGGCAGCCTTTTGAGAGTTTTTTTAACCTAAGGTCCCTGTCCGAGTGGCCTTTTCTCCGTGACCCGGCGGGTCAGGCCCTAACGCAAAGAGTGGTTCCATGGTGTAATGGTTAGCACTCTGGACTCTGAATCCAGCGATCCGAGTTCAAATCTCGGTGGGACCTGTAAGACTTTTTGGGTATCCAAGGGAACAGTGTTTGTTACCCCAAAACAATCCCCCTGCCCTTTAAGCCTTTTTACCAGAGCACTCAGGCTCTAGACAAAAATGAGTTAATTCAAGCAACATTGAGCACTTTTTCTGGTCACCCTGGCGGTGGGCCAACAACTCACAAGTCGCAAAATTTCAGCAAACACAAGGACATTACAAGGAAGCAAATTAAACATGTACGAAAACATAGAATAAATGAAAAATGCATTGACGTTTAGGACAAAGAAAACGCACAGCTCATGTGTACAGGCCAAAGGAAACACACAGCTCTTGTGTACAATCTGACAATGAAATGCATTAAAAAGACTTACCAGAAATGACACGAAGACAAATGAACATTGAAAGAAAATGATTCCAATTTTAAATGGCAACAAAATGCTCTTGGAGTGTTAAGCTCCTGCTCCATGTTGCTTTGTGAAAAAACATCCGTATCGGAGACGTTCATGTGTGGACCCAATGTGAAGCTTCACGCTTCCGGTGTGTGACATCAGAGCAATTAACAACAAACCACAATCACGTGGAGAATGCGGGCATCGATCCCGCTACGTCTCGCATGCTAAGCGAGCGCTCTACCATTTGAGCTAATTCCCCTTACATCCGTCTAATGAATGCTTTGGCTTGTTGCAAGCTGGCTGCTATGTGGTGGGAAAATGTTTCCCAGGGGGGCGGGGGTGACACGCTTTGAGTGGCTCGTTGGTCTAGGGGTATGATTCTCGCTTAGGGTGCGAGAGGTCCCGGGTTCAAATCCCGGACGAGCCCCTCTTTAGACTCGTCCCTCGGAGCTTTAACCCACAACGCCGCTTTGTATGGCAATATTGGCAGGAAAGGAATGGAATGTCAACGAGAAACCCGCAAAGGACGTCAGGGACCTCTCAGCGACACCTCCGCCTTTGGTCTTGTCAGGTCGAAACCGTGTCCGAGGTTGTCTTTTGTTTGTTAACCCCTAGACGATCCCCCTACCCTTTAAGCTTTCTACCGGAGGGCTTGCTGTTTTAACAAGCGATGAGTTGATTTCAAACAACACAATTGACTCAACCCGAAAAATGACCCAGGCTATTTGTCCTACTCCCTCCTGGCCGGGAAAGGCACATCATCCTGGCCACTGGGTAGGTACCCTGAGGTGCCTGGAGCTATGAGACTTAAATATACAACCAGGCTAGTGATGCATGGTGTCCAGTTTAGTTACCGGATGATTTATCAGAATTTTCTCCTAAAATCTAAGATCAACACTTGGAAAATGCGATAAGGACATGGCTTCTAAGATGTTACTTGACGTTAAAACTACACTAAGTGTTGGGATGCCCCTTTTAATAAAGATGTTTGGGGCGAAACAGTTGCCACCCCAAACAGAGCACAGCTGCCTCACAGCAACAAGGTCCCCTGTTCAAGCCCTGGCTGGGTCAGGAGGCCTTTCTGTTTGGGGTGTACATGTTCTCCTTCAGTCAGCATGGAATTACTCTGGGCACTGTGTTATTTGGTTTCCTTAAACAGTCCAAAAACAACAGACACGTTGATCTATACACACACACACACAAACCGAGGGAAGGGCAATTTGACATCTCCAATTCACCTAACCCGCATTTCTGACTTTGCCAAAAACCAGTTCTCGCCATGAATATAGCCATAGATGCTGAACTGGCTTTAAAAATAAATGAACATATTTATCTATTCCAGTTTCTCCAATCAAAACAAATATTAATGCTATGCCTTACAGACCATGTCAAATAATTTTGTTTCCGTCTATGTTGCAACAGTTTTGCAAAGGACTTTTTCTGTGCTGAAATGACTGTGACCCTGTGAACAAATCATTGATGGGTTTGGGTGATGAGTGTTTTGCTCAGAGCCTGTAATCCATAACAAAGGTGTTCAGCTGGGTTCAGGTCCGAGATTTATGCAGACCAGTCGAGTTCTCTCACACCATTTCAAATATTAAGCAATAAGCATGTACTTATATCGATAAGTGCTTATTTTGACACCAGCCCAACACTAGGGCTCATTGTGGCTAAACAGAGGAGCAGGACCAAACAGGCCCATCCCAAGGAACTGCTTGAGGAAGCTGGTGACTGTGTTGTGGTCACATGTCTCTCGGTGGCACGGCAAAAAGACAGCACGGCTTGGCTCGTTGGTCTAGGGGTATGATTCTCGCTTTGGGTGCGAGAGGTCCCGGGTTAAAATCCCGGACGAGCCCTTGTTTAGCTTTGCTTCTTGATGCTGCTACACTGTGGAACATTCATGTCAGTCTTGGCAGAGACTGGTGCCTTTCCGTGGACGGTTAGCTCAGTTGGTTAGAGCGTGGTGCTAATAACGCCAAGGTCGCGGGTTCGATCCCCGTACGGGCCAAGGTTTCTCTGCGCCTCCTTTTGCCGACTGCTATATTTGCTGTGATTTGTCATAAAAATTCCTGCCGGCAGCATTTTTGTGGCCGAAATAGCTCAGTTGGGAGAGCGTTAGACTGAAGATCTAAAGGTCCCTGGTTCGATCCCGAGTTTCGGCATTGAGGGCAGCCTTTTGAGAGTTTTTGAACCTAAGGTCCCTGTCCGAGTGGCCTTTTCTCCGTGACCTGGCGGGTCAGGCCCTAACGCAAAGAGTGGTTCCATGGTGTAATGGTTAGCACTCTGGACTCTGAATCCAGCGATCCGAGTTCAAATCTCGGTGGGACCTGTAAGACTTTTTGGGTATCCAAGGGAACAGTGTTTGTTACCCCAAAACCATCCCCCTGCCCTTTAAGCCTTTTTACCAGAGCACTCAGGCTCTAGACAAAAATGAGTTAATTCAAGCAACATTGAGCACTTTTTCTGGTCACCCTGGCGGTGGGCCAACAACTCACAAGTCGCAAAATTTCAGCAAACACAAGGACATTACAAGGAAGCAAATTAAACATGTACGAAAACATAGAATAAATGAAAAATGCATTGACGTTTAGGACAAAGAAAACGCACAGCTCATGTGTACAGGCCAAAGGAAACACACAGCTCTTGTGTACAATCTGACAATGAAATGCATTAAAAAGACTTACCAGAAATGACACGAAGACAAATGAACATTGAAAGAAAATGATTCCAATTTTAAATGGCAACAAAATGCTCTTGGAGTGTTAAGCTCCTGCTCCATGTTGCTTTGTGAAAAAACATCCGTATCGGAGACGTTCATGTGTGGACCCAACGTGAAGCTTCACGCTTCCGGTGTGTGACATCAGAGCAATTAACAACAAACCACAATCACGTTGAGAATGCGGGCATCGATCCCGCTACCTCTAACATGCTAAGCGAGCGCTCTACCATTTGAGCTAATTCCCCTTACATCCGTCTAATGAATGCTTTGGCTTGTTGGAAGCTGGCTGCTATGTGGTGGGAAAATGTTTCCCAAGGGGGCCGGGGTGACACGCTTTGAGTGGCTCGTTGGTCTAGGGGTATGATTCTCGCTTAGGGTGCGAGAGGTCCCGGCTTCAAATCCCGGACGAGCCCCTCTTTAGACTCGTCCCTCGGAGCTTTAACCCACAACGCCGCTTTGTATGGCAATATTGGCAGGAAAGGAATGGAATGTCAATGAGAAACCCGCAAAGGACGTCAGGGACCTCTCAGCGACACCTCCGCCTTTGGTCTTGTCAGGTCGAAACCGTGTCCGAGGTTGTCTTTTGTTTGTTAACCCCTAGACGATCCCCCTACCCTTTAAGCTTTCTACCGGAGGGCTTGCTGTTTTAACAAGCGATGAGTTGATTTCAAACAACACAATTGACTCAACCCAAAAAATGACCCAGGCTATTTGTCCTACTCCCTCCTGGCCGGGAAAGGCACATCATCCTGGCCACTGGGTAGGTACCCTGAGGTGCCTGGAGCTATGAGACTTAAATATACAACCAGGCTAGTGATGCATGGTGTCCAGTTTAGTTACCGGATGATTTATCAGAATTTTCTCCTAAAATCTAAGATCAACACTTGGAAAATGCGATAAGGACATGGCTTCTAAGATGTTACTTGACGTTAAAACTACACTAAGTGTTGGGATGCCCCTTTTAATAAAGATGTTTGGGGCGAAACAGTTGCCACCCCAAACAGAGCACAGCTGCCTCACAGCAACAAGGTCCCCTGTTCAAGCCCTGGCTGGGTCAGGAGGCCTTTCTGTTTGGGGTGTACATGTTCTCCTTCAGTCAGCATGGAATTACTCTGGGCACTGTGTTATTTGGTTTCCTTAAACAGTCCAAAAACAACAGACACGTTGATCTATACACACACACACACAAACCGAGGGAAGGGCAATTTGACATCTCCAATTCACCTAACCCGCATTTCTGACTTTGCCAAAAACCAGTTCTCGCCATGAATATAGCCTTAGATGCTGAACTGGCTTTAAAAATAAATGAACATATTTATCTATTCCAGTTTCTCCAATCAAAACAAATATTAATGCTATGCCTTACAGACCATGTCAAATAATTTTGTTTCCGTCTATGTTGCAACAGTTTTGCAAAGGACTTTTTCTGTGCTGAAATGACTGTGACCCTGTGAACAAATCATTGATGGGTTTGGGTGATGAGTGTTTTGCTCAGAGCCTGTAATCCATAACAAAGGTGTTCAGCTGGGTTCAGGTCCGAGATTTATGCAGACCAGTCGAGTTCTCTCACACCATTTCAAATATTAAGCAATAAGCATGTACTTATATCGATAAGTGCTTATTTTGACACCAGCCCAACACTAGGGCTCATTGTGGCTAAACAGAGGAGCAGGACCAAACAGGCCCATCCCAAGGAACTGCTTGAGGAAGCTGGTGACTGTGTTGTGGTCACATGTCTCTCGGTGGCACGGCAAAAAGACAGCACGGCTTGGCTCGTTGGTCTAGGGGTATGATTCTCGCTTTGGGTGCGAGAGGTCCCGGGTTCAAATCCCGGACGAGCCCTTGTTTAGCTTTGCTTCTTGATGCTGCTACACTGTGGAACATTCATGTCAGTCTTGGCAGAGACTGGTGCCTTTCCGTGGCCGGTTAGCTCAGTTGGTTAGAGCGTGGTGCTAATAACGCCAAGGTCGCGGGTTCGATCCCCGTACGGGCCAAGGTTTCTCTGCGCCTCCTTTTGCCGACTGCTATATTTGCTGTGTTTTGTCATGAAAATTCCTGCCGGGAATCCTGCCGGGAAAAATGTTTCCCAGGGGGGCGGGGGTGACACGCTTTGAGTGGCTCGTTGGTCTAGGGGTATGATTCTCGCTTAGGGTGCGAGAGGTCCCGGGTTCAAATCCCGGACGAGCCCCTCTTTAGACTCGTCCCTCGGAGCTTTAACCCACAACGCCGCTTTGTATGGCAATATTGGCAGGAATGGAATGTCAACGAGAAACCCGCAAAGGACGTCAGGGACCTCTCAGCGACACCTCCGCCTTTGGTCTTGTCAGGTCGAAACCGTGTCCGAGGTTGTCTTTTGTTTGTTAACCCCTAGACGATCCCCCTACCCTTTAAGCTTTCTACCGGAGGGCTTGCTGTTTTAACAAGCGATGAGTTGATTTCAAACAACACAATTGACTCAACCCGAAAAATGACCCAGGCTATTTGTCCTACTCCCTCCTGGCCGGGAAAGGCACATCATCCTGGCCACTGGGTAGGTACCCTGAGGTGCCTGGAGCTATGAGACTTAAATATACAACCAGGCTAGTGATGCATGGTGTCCAGTTTAGTTACCGGATGATTTATCAGAATTTTCTCCTAAAATCTAAGATCAACACTTGGAAAATGCGATAAGGACATGGCTTCTTAGATGTTACTTGACGTTAAAACTACACTAAGTGTTGGGATGCCCCTTTTAATAAAGATGTTTGGGGCGAAACAGTTGCCACCCCAAACAGAGCACAGCTGCCTCACAGCAACAAGGTCCCCTGTTCAAGCCCTGGCTGGGTCAGGAGGCCTTTCTGTTTGGGGTGTACATGTTCTCCTTCAGTCAGCATGGAATTACTCTGGGCACTGTGTTATTTGGTTTCCTTAAACAGTCCAAAAACAACAGACACGTTGATCTATACACACACACACAAACCGAGGGAAGGGCAATTTGACATCTCCAATTCACCTAACCCGCATTTCTGACTTTGCCAAAAACCAGTTCTCGCCATGAATATAGCCATAGATGCTGAACTGGCTTTAAAAATAAATGAACATATTTATCTATTCCAGTTTCTCCAATCAAAACAAATATTAATGCTATGCCTTACAGACCATGTCAAATAATTTTGTTTCCGTCTATGTTGCAACAGTTTTGCAAAGGACTTTTTCTGTGCTGAAATGACTGTGACCCTGTGAACAAATCATTGATGGGTTTGGGTGATGAGTGTTTTGCTCAGAGCCTGTAATCCATAACAAAGGTGTTCAGCTGGGTTCAGGTCCGAGATTTATGCAGACCAGTCGAGTTCTCTCACACCATTTCAAATATTAAGCAATAAGCATGTACTTATATCGATAAGTGCTTATTTTGACACCAGCCCAACACTAGGGCTCATTGTGGCCAAACAGAGGAGCAGGACCAAACAGGCCCATCCCAAGGAACTGCTTGAGGAAGCTGGTGACTGTGTTGTGGTCACATGTCTCGGTGGCACGGCAAAAAGACAGCACGGCTTGGCTCGTTGGTCTAGGGGTATGATTCTCGCTTTGGGTGCGAGAGGTCTCGGGTTCAAATCCCGGACGAGCCCTTGTTTAGCTTTGCTTCTTGATGCTGCTACACTGTGGAACATTCATGTCAGTCTTGGCAGAGACTGGTGCCTTTCCGTGGCCGGTTAGCTCAGTTGGTTAGAGCGTGGTGCTAATAACGCCAAGGTCGCGGGTTCGATCCCCGTACGGGCCAAGGTTTCCCTGTGCCTCCTTTTGCCGACTGCTATATTTGCTGTGATTTGTCATGAAAATTCCTGCCGGGAGCATTTTTGTGGCCGAAATAGCTCAGTTGGGAGAGCGTTAGACTGAAGATCTAAAGGTCCCTGGTTCGATCCCGGGTTTCGGCATTGAGGGCAGCCTTTTGAGAGTTTTTTTAACCTAAGGTCCCTATCCGAGTGGCCTTTTCTCCGTGACCCGGCGGGTCAGGCCCTAACGCAAAGAGTGGTTCCATGGTGTAATGGTTAGCACTCTGGACTCTGAATCCAGCGATCCGAGTTCGGTGGGACCTGTAAGACTTTTTGGGTATCCAAGGGAACAGTGTTTGTTACCCCAAAACAATCCCCCTGCCCTTTAAGCCTTTTTACCAGAGCACTCAGGCTCTAGACAAAAATGAGTTAATTCAAGCAACATTGAGCACTTTTTCTGGTCACCCTGGCGGTGGGCCAACAACTCACAAGTCGCAAAATTTCAGCAAACACAAGGACATTACAAGGAAGCAAATTAAACATGTACGAAAACATAGAATAAATGAAAAATGCATTGACGTTTAGGACAAAGAAAACACACAGCTCATGTGTACAGGCCAAAGGAAACACACAGCTCTTGTGTACAATCTGACAATGAAATGCATTAAAAAGACTTACCAGAAATGACACGAAGACAAATGAACATTGAAAGAAAATGATTCCAATTTTAAATGGCAACAAAATGCTCTTGGAGTGTTAAGCTCCTGCTCCATGTTGCTTTGTGAAAAAACATCCGTATCGGAGACGTTCATGTGTGGACCCAATGTGAAGCTTCAAGCTTCCGGTGTGTGACATCAGAGCAATTAACAACAAACCACAATCACGTGGAGAATGCGGGCATCGATCCCGCTACCTCTCGCATGCTAAGCGAGCGCTCTACCATTTGAGATAATTCCCCTAACATCCGTCTAATGAATGCTTTGGCTTGTTGGAAGCTGGCTGCTATGTGGTGGGAAAATGTTTCCCAGGGGGGCGGGGGTGACACGCTTTGAGTGGCTCGTTGGTCTAGGGGTATGATTCTCGCTTAGGGTGCGAGAGGTCCCGGGTTCAAATCCCGGACGAGCCCCTCTTTAGACTCGTCCCTCGGAGCTTTAACCCACAACGCCGCTTTGTATGGCAATATTGGCAGGAATGGAATGTCAACGAGAAACCCGCAAAGGACGTCAGGGACCTCTCAGCGACACCTCCGCCTTTGGTCTTGTCAGATCGAAACCGTGTCCGAGGTTGTCTTTTGTTTGTTAACCCCTAGACGATCCCCCTACCCTTTAAGCTTTCTACCGGAGGGCTTGCTGTTTTAACAAGCGATGAGTTGATTTCAAACAACACAATTGACTCAACCCGAAAAATGACCCAGGCTATTTGTCCTACTCCCTCCTGGCCGGGAAAGGCACATCATCCTGGCCACTGGGTAGGTACCCTGAGGTGCCTGGAGCTATGAGACTTAAATATACAACCAGGCTAGTGATGCATGGTGTCCAGTTTAGTTACCGGATGATTTATCAGAATTTTCTCCTAAAATCTAAGATCAACACTTGGAAAATGCGATAAGGACATGGCTTCTAAGATGTTACTTGACGTTAAAACTACACTAAGTGTTGGGATGCCCCTTTTAATAAAGATGTTTGGGGCGAAACAGTTGCCACCCCAAACAGAGCACAGCTGCCTCACAGCAACAAGGTACCCTGTTCAAGCCCTGGCTGGGTCAGGAGGCCTTTCTGTTTGGGGTGTACATGTTCTCCTTCAGTCAGCATGGAATTACTCTGGGCACTGTGTTATTTGGTTTCCTTAAACAGTCCAAAAACAACAGACACGTTGATCTATACACACACACACACAAAACGAGGGAAGGGCAATTTGACATCTCCAATTCACCTAACCCGCATTTCTGACTTTGCCAAAAACCAGTTCTCGCCATGAATATAGCCATAGATGCTGAACTGGCTTTAAAAATAAATGAACATATTTATCTATTCCAGTTTCTCCAATCAAAACAAATATTAATGCTATGCCTTACAGACCATGTCAAATAATTTTGTTTCCGTCTATGTTGCAACAGTTTTGCAAAGGACTTTTTCTGTGCTGAAATGACTGTGACCCTGTGAACAAATCATTGATGGGTTTGGGTGATGAGTGTTTTGCTCAGAGCCTGTAATCCATAACAAAGGTGTTCAGCTGGGTTCAGGTCCGAGATTTATGCAGACCAGTCGAGTTCTCTCACACCATTTCAAATATTAAGCAATAAGCATGTACTTATATCGATAAGTGCTTATTTTGACACCAGCCCAACACTAGGGCTCATTGTGGCCAAACAGAGGAGCAGGACCAAACAGGCCCATCCCAAGGAACTGCTTGAGGAAGCTGGTGACTGTGTTGTGGTCACATGTCTCGGTGGCACGGCAAAAAGACAGCACGGCTTGGCTCGTTGGTCTAGGGGTATGATTCTCGCTTTGGGTGCGAGAGGTCTTGGGTTCAAATCCCGGACGAGCCCTTGTTTAGCTTTGCTTCTTGATGCTGCTACACTGTGGAACATTCATGTCAGTCTTGGCAGAGACTGGTGCCTTTCCGTGGCCGGTTAGCTCAGTTGGTTAGAGCGTGGTGCTAATAACGCCAAGGTCGCGGGTTCGATCCCCGTACGGGCCAAGGTTTCCCTGTGCCTCCTTTTGCCGACTGCTATATTTGCTGTGATTTGTCATGAAAATTCCTGCCGGGAGCATTTTTGTGGCCGAAATAGCTCAGTTGGGAGAGCGTTAGACTGAAGATCTAAAGGTCCCTGGTTCGATCCCGGGTTTCGGCATTGAGGGCAGCCTTTTGAGAGTTTTTTTAACCTAAGGTCCCTATCCGAGTGGCCTTTTCTCCGTGACCCGGCGGGTCAGGCCCTAACGCAAAGAGTGGTTCCATGGTGTAATGGTTAGCACTCTGGACTCTGAATCCAGCGATCCGAGTTCGGTGGGACCTGTAAGACTTTTTGGGTATCCAAGGGAACAGTGTTTGTTACCCCAAAACAATCCCCCTGCCCTTTAAGCCTTTTTACCAGAGCACTCAGGCTCTAGACAAAAATGAGTTAATTCAAGCAACATTGAGCACTTTTTCTGGTCACCCTGGCGGTGGGCCAACAACTCACAAGTCGCAAAATTTCAGCAAACACAAGGACATTACAAGGAAGCAAATTAAACATGTACGAAAACATAGAATAAATGAAAAATGCATTGACGTTTAGGACAAAGAAAACACACAGCTCATGTGTACAGGCCAAAGGAAACACACAGCTCTTGTGTACAATCTGACAATGAAATGCATTAAAAAGACTTACCAGAAATGACACGAAGACAAATGAACATTGAAAGAAAATGATTCCAATTTTAAATGGCAACAAAATGCTCTTGGAGTGTTAAGCTCCTGCTCCATGTTGCTTTGTGAAAAAACATCCGTATCGGAGACGTTCATGTGAGAGGTCCCTCGGAGCTTTAACCCACAACGCCGCTTTGTATGGCAATATTGGCAGGAAAGGAATGGAATGTCAACGAGAAACCCGCAAAGGACGTCAGGGACCTCTCAGCGACACCTCCGCCTTTGGTCTTGTCAGGTCGAAACCGTGTCCGAGGTTGTCTTTTGTTTGTTAACCCCTAGACGATCCCCCTACCCTTTAAGCTTTCGACCGGAGGGCTTGCTGTTTTAACAAGCGATGAGTTGATTTCAAACAACACAATTGACTCAACCCGAAAAATGACCCAGGCTATTTGTCCTACTCCCTCCTGGCCGGGAAAGGCACATCATCCTGGCCACTGGGTAGGTACCCTGAGGTGCCTGGAGCTATGAGACTTAAATATACAACCAGGCTAGTGATGCATGGTGTCCAGTTTAGTTACCGGATGATTTATCAGAATTTTCTCCTAAAATCTAAGATCAACACTTGGAAAATGCGATAAGGACATGGCTTCTAAGATGTTACTTGACGTTAAAACTACACTAAGTGTTGGGATGCCCCTTTTAATAAAGATGTTTGGGGCGACACAGTTGCCACCCCAAACAGAGCACAGCTGCCTCACAGCAACAAGGTCCCCTGTTCAAGCCCTGGCTGGGTCAGGAGGCCTTTCTGTTTGGGGTGTACATGTTCTCCTTCAGTCAGCATGGAATTACTCTGGGCACTGTGTTATTTGGTTTCCTTAAACAGTCCAAAAACAACAGACACGTTGATCTATACACACACACACAAACCGAGGGAAGGGCAATTTGACATCTCCAATTCACCTAACCCGCATTTCTGACTTTGCCAAAAACCAGTTCTCGCCATGAATATAGCCATAGATGCTGAACTGGCTTTAAAAATAAATGAACATATTTATCTATTCCAGTTTCTCCAATCAAAACAAATATTAATGCTATGCCTTACAGACCATGTCAAATAATTTTGTTTCCGTCTATGTTGCAACAGTTTTGCAAAGGACTTTTTCTGTGCTGAAATGACTGTGACCCTGTGAACAAATCATTGATGGGTTTGGGTGATGAGTGTTTTGCTCAGAGCCTGTAATCCATAACAAAGGTGTTCAGCTGGGTTCAGGTCCGAGATTTATGCAGACCAGTCGAGTTCTCTCACACACCATTTCAAATATTAAGCAATAAGCATGTACTTATATCGATAAGTGCTTATTTTGACACCAGCCCAACACTAGGGCTCATTGTGGCCAAACAGAGGAGCAGGACCAAACAGGCCCATCCCAAGGAACTGCTTGAGGAAGCTGGTGACTGTGTTGTGGTCACATGTCTCGGTGGCACGGCAAAAAGACAGCACGGCTTGGCTCGTTGGTCTAGGGGTATGATTCTCGCTTTGGGTGCGAGAGGTCTCGGGTTCAAATCCCGGACGAGCCCTTGTTTAGCTTTGCTTCTTGATGCTGCTACACTGTGGAACATTCATGTCAGTCTTGGCAGAGACTGGTGCCTTTCCGTGGCCGGTTAGCTCAGTTGGTTAGAGCGTGGTGCTAATAACGCCAAGGTCGCGGGTTCGATCCCCGTACGGGCCAAGGTTTCCCTGTGCCTCCTTTTGCCGACTGCTATATTTGCTGTGATTTGTCATGAAAATTCCTGCCGGGAGCATTTTTGTGGCCGAAATAGCTCAGTTGGGAGAGCGTTAGACTGAAGATCTAAAGGTCCCTGGTTCGATCCCGGGTTTCGGCATTGAGGGCAGCCTTTTGAGAGTTTTTTTAACCTAAGGTCCCTATCCGAGTGGCCTTTTCTCCGTGACCCGGCGGGTCAGGCCCTAACGCAAAGAGTGGTTCCATGGTGTAATGGTTAGCACTCTGGACTCTGAATCCAGCGATCCGAGTTCGGTGGGACCTGTAAGACTTTTTGGGTATCCAAGGGAACAGTGTTTGTTACCCCAAAACAATCCCCCTGCCCTTTAAGCCTTTTTACCAGAGCACTCAGGCTCTAGACAAAAATGAGTTAATTCAAGCAACATTGAGCACTTTTTCTGGTCACCCTGGCGGTGGGCCAACAACTCACAAGTCGCAAAATTTCAGCAAACACAAGGACATTACAAGGAAGCAAATTAAACATGTACGAAAACATAGAATAAATGAAAAATGCATTGACGTTTAGGACAAAGAAAACACACAGCTCATGTGTACAGGCCAAAGGAAACACACAGCTCTTGTGTACAATCTGACAATGAAATGCATTAAAAAGACTTACCAGAAATGACACGAAGACAAATGAACATTGAAAGAAAATGATTCCAATTTTAAATGGCAACAAAATGCTCTTGGAGTGTTAAGCTCCTGCTCCATGTTGCTTTGTGAAAAAACATCCGTATCGGAGACGTTCATGTGAGAGGTCCCTCGGAGCTTTAACCCACAACGCCGCTTTGTATGGCAATATTGGCAGGAAAGGAATGGAATGTCAACGAGAAACCCGCAAAGGACGTCAGGGACCTCTCAGCGACACCTCCGCCTTTGGTCTTGTCAGGTCGAAACCGTGTCCGAGGTTGTCTTTTGTTTGTTAACCCCTAGACGATCCCCCTACCCTTTAAGCTTTCGACCGGAGGGCTTGCTGTTTTAACAAGCGATGAGTTGATTTCAAACAACACAATTGACTCAACCCGAAAAATGACCCAGGCTATTTGTCCTACTCCCTCCTGGCCGGGAAAGGCACATCATCCTGGCCACTGGGTAGGTACCCTGAGGTGCCTGGAGCTATGAGACTTAAATATACAACCAGGCTAGTGATGCATGGTGTCCAGTTTAGTTACCGGATGATTTATCAGAATTTTCTCCTAAAATCTAAGATCAACACTTGGAAAATGCGATAAGGACATGGCTTCTAAGATGTTACTTGACGTTAAAACTACACTAAGTGTTGGGATGCCCCTTTTAATAAAGATGTTTGGGGCGACACAGTTGCCACCCCAAACAGAGCACAGCTGCCTCACAGCAACAAGGTCCCCTGTTCAAGCCCTGGCTGGGTCAGGAGGCCTTTCTGTTTGGGGTGTACATGTTCTCCTTCAGTCAGCATGGAATTACTCTGGGCACTGTGTTATTTGGTTTCCTTAAACAGTCCAAAAACAACAGACACGTTGATCTATACACACACACACAAACCGAGGGAAGGGCAATTTGACATCTCCAATTCACCTAACCCGCATTTCTGACTTTGCCAAAAAACAGTTCTCGCCATGAATATAGCCATAGATGCTGAACTGGCTTTAAAAATAAATGAACATATTTATCTATTCCAGTTTCTCCAATCAAAACAAATATTAATGCTATGCCTTACAGACCATGTCAAATAATTTTGTTTCCGTCTATGTTGCAACAGTTTTGCAAAGGACTTTTTCTGTGCTGAAATGACTGTGACCCTGTGAACAAATCATTGATGGGTTTGGGTGATGAGTGTTTTGCTCAGAGCCTGTAATCCATAACAAAGGTGTTCAGCTGGGTTCAGGTCCGAGATTTATGCAGACCAGTCGAGTTCTCTCACACCATTTCAAATATTAAGCAATAAGCATGTACTTATATCGATAAGTGCTTATTTTGACACCAGCCCAACACTAGGGCTCATTGTGGCCAAACAGAGGAGCAGGACCAAACAGGCCCATCCCAAGGAACTGCTTGAGGAAGCTGGTGACTGTGTTGTGGTCACATGTCTCGGTGGCACGGCAAAAAGACAGCACGGCTTGGCTCGTTGGTCTAGGGGTATGATTCTCGCTTTGGGTGCGAGAGGTCTCGGGTTCAAATCCCGGACGAGCCCTTGTTTAGCTTTGCTTCTTGATGCTGCTACACTGTGGAACATTCATGTCAGTCTTGGCAGAGACTGGTGCCTTTCCGTGGCCGGTTAGCTCAGTTGGTTAGAGCGTGGTGCTAATAACGCCAAGGTCGCGGGTTCGATCCCCGTACGGGCCAAGGTTTCCCTGTGCCTCCTTTTGCCGACTGCTATATTTGCTGTGATTTGTCATGAAAATTCCTGCCGGGAGCATTTTTGTGGCCGAAATAGCTCAGTTGGGAGAGCGTTAGACTGAAGATCTAAAGGTCCCTGGTTCGATCCCGGGTTTCGGCATTGAGGGCAGCCTTTTGAGAGTTTTTTTAACCTAAGGTCCCTATCCGAGTGGCCTTTTCTCCGTGACCCGGCGGGTCAGGCCCTAACGCAAAGAGTGGTTCCATGGTGTAATGGTTAGCACTCTGGACTCTGAATCCAGCGATCCGAGTTCGGTGGGACCTGTAAGACTTTTTGGGTATCCAAGGGAACAGTGTTTGTTACCCCAAAACAATCCCCCTGCCCTTTAAGCCTTTTTACCAGAGCACTCAGGCTCTAGACAAAAATGAGTTAATTCAAGCAACATTGAGCACTTTTTCTGGTCACCCTGGCGGTGGGCCAACAACTCACAAGTCGCAAAATTTCAGCAAACACAAGGACATTACAAGGAAGCAAATTAAACATGTACGAAAACATAGAATAAATGAAAAATGCATTGACGTTTAGGACAAAGAAAACACACAGCTCATGTGTACAGGCCAAAGGAAACACACAGCTCTTGTGTACAATCTGACAATGAAATGCATTAAAAAGACTTACCAGAAATGACACGAAGACAAATGAACATTGAAAGAAAATGATTCCAATTTTAAATGGCAACAAAATGCTCTTGGAGTGTTAAGCTCCTGCTCCATGTTGCTTTGTGAAAAAACATCCGTATCGGAGACGTTCATGTGAGAGGTCCCTCGGAGCTTTAACCCACAACGCCGCTTTGTATGGCAATATTGGCAGGAAAGGAATGGAATGTCAACGAGAAACCCGCAAAGGACGTCAGGGACCTCTCAGCGACACCTCCGCCTTTGGTCTTGTCAGGTCGAAACCGTGTCCGAGGTTGTCTTTTGTTTGTTAACCCCTAGACGATCCCCCTACCCTTTAAGCTTTCGACCGGAGGGCTTGCTGTTTTAACAAGCGATGAGTTGATTTCAAACAACACAATTGACTCAACCCGAAAAATGACCCAGGCTATTTGTCCTACTCCCTCCTGGCCGGGAAAGGCACATCATCCTGGCCACTGGGTAGGTACCCTGAGGTGCCTGGAGCTATGAGACTTAAATATACAACCAGGCTAGTGATGCATGGTGTCCAGTTTAGTTACCGGATGATTTATCAGAATTTTCTCCTAAAATCTAAGATCAACACTTGGAAAATGCGATAAGGACATGGCTTCTAAGATGTTACTTGACGTTAAAACTACACTAAGTGTTGGGATGCCCCTTTTAATAAAGATGTTTGGGGCGACACAGTTGCCACCCCAAACAGAGCACAGCTGCCTCACAGCAACAAGGTCCCCTGTTCAAGCCCTGGCTGGGTCAGGAGGCCTTTCTGTTTGGGGTGTACATGTTCTCCTTCAGTCAGCATGGAATTACTCTGGGCACTGTGTTATTTGGTTTCCTTAAACAGTCCAAAAACAACAGACACGTTGATCTATACACACACACACAAACCGAGGGAAGGGCAATTTGACATCTCCAATTCACCTAACCCGCATTTCTGACTTTGCCAAAAACCAGTTCTCGCCATGAATATAGCCATAGATGCTGAACTGGCTTTAAAAATAAATGAACATATTTATCTATTCCAGTTTCTCCAATCAAAACAAATATTAATGCTATGCCTTACAGACCATGTCAAATAATTTTGTTTCCGTCTATGTTGCAACAGTTTTGCAAAGGACTTTTTCTGTGCTGAAATGACTGTGACCCTGTGAACAAATCATTGATGGGTTTGGGTGATGAGTGTTTTGCTCAGAGCCTGTAATCCATAACAAAGGTGTTCAGCTGGGTTCAGGTCCGAGATTTATGCAGACCAGTCGAGTTCTCTCACACCATTTCAAATATTAAGCAATAAGCATGTACTTATATCGATAAGTGCTTATTTTGACACCAGCCCAACACTAGGGCTCATTGTGGCCAAACAGAGGAGCAGGACCAAACAGGCCCATCCCAAGGAACTGCTTGAGGAAGCTGGTGACTGTGTTGTGGTCACATGTCTCTCGGTGGCACGGCAAAAAGACAGCACGGCTTGGCTCGTTAGTCTAGGGGTATGATTCTCGCTTTGGGTGCGAGAGGTCCCGGGTTCAAATCCCGGACGAGCCCTTGTTTAGCTTTGCTTCTTGATGCTGCTACACTGTGGAACATTCATGTCAGTCTTGGCAGAGACTGGTGCCTTTCCGTGGCCGGTTAGCTCAGTTGGTTAGAGCGTGGTGCTAATAACGCCAAGGTCGCGGGTTCGATCCCCGTACGGGCCAAGGTTTCTCTGCGCCTCCTTTTGCCGACTGCTATATTTGCTGTGATTTGTCATGAAAATTCCTGCCGGGAGCATTTTTGTGGCTGGAATAGCGGTGCCGGGAGAACGAGAGACTGTCTATTGCCATCCAATCACATATCACTGTTAGCATCTTTCCAACTTTGTCACAGCCAATCAATAAAGCCTAATCCCATCATTGCCTCTGTTGACAGCCAGTCACTATCATCCATTTTCAACTTTTTTATACGTATATGCATCAATCACGTATCAGTATGTGTATCTTTACCTCACAGTTCAGCCAATCAATAAAGTCAATTTCCGAAATCGTCGTCTCCTTGCCTTTGCTGACAACCAATCACTGCATCATTTCCATCTACCTGGCGGAGCATCGCCAGCGGTTTCCAGCAGTTTAGAAAGAAAGTTGTCCCGGATTTACTTTGAATTTCACGTTTCCAACTAGAGGTAAGAAGCCAATAATGGTGTTATATTTAGTTTTTTTGTGTGTTATATTTAGTTAATTGGCTAATTAGCTAACGTTTTACGTGTAAGTTACACAGATAAACGTCTTATTTATGTAACTTAGAGATCAAGTAAAGTTAGCGGCCAGTTTCATTACTTTTACAGTTTTACATGTTTATATCGATATAATTACTATCGTGCATAATTCACGTTATTACGTTGATATGCGTACATTAAGTTGGCTAAAAATAGCTGACGTTTTATAACGTAATATGAGGCTTGTTTACTGGGCTAATCGATAGTAAACATTATGTAAGTTAGGCTAATTGTTCCTTATGAAAATGAACCTAACGTTAGGTTTTATTGTGGTAAAAGTGTAGTAACCATGTTTACTTTTGTGTGTATTGATTACTATCAGCAAAACCATGGTTTTGGAAAACCATAATTGTGAAAACCATGGTTATTTGTGGTTACCATGGTTTTACTACAGTAACCATGGCTTCTTGGTTTTAGCTGTAGTAAAAGCATGGTTAATTTTCGTAAGGGGTGTGAAAATAACCATGGTTTTATTGTGGTGAAAGTGTAGTAATCATGTTTTTTTGGTGTATTTATTACAATCAGCAAAACCATGGTTTTATTACACTAACCATGGTTTAACTATGGTTTTGGAAAACCACGATTGTCAAAACCATGGTTATTTTGTGGTTACCATGGTTTTAACTGTAGTTAAACCATGGTTAATTTTCATAAGGGTAAGCCTATGTAATTGAAATGGTATGCAATAATCAGGATTTTTTGAGTTATGGCATATTTTACCCACACACCACCACATTATCCCTTCCTCCCAAATATCAAACTATAACCTTGTAATAAAACACTGAGATTAAATATATGCTATTTGAAAAAAAATGTATGAAATTGATTAACTACTCAGTTCTATTGAATAGTCATAAACTTTGTATTTTGCCACACGCTATCTTTTATTGGAAGATGGCTTCCAAGCACAAGAAGCACAGGGCTATGAGTGAGGGTGAATGGATGGCCCGCCTGCGCAGATTTGCCACACAGGGGGTCTGGCCTTCTGAGGCGGGAAACAGACCGGCACCACGGCAGAAGAAATGGCATGACCTGTATCAAAAGGTAAAGTTGGACATGTATATAAACACAAGAAAGAATGTCATATTTAGAGGGAAGAGGTAGTTATGATTCACTGTCATATGTTACAGATTGAGAAGTGTCCACTGCAACACAGGGGGCAAATGTCTCTGTTTGGGGGGACACAGACATGTGACTGTGGTTTCCATACAAAAAAGGTATAAGAAGTGTTTCATAAAACTGTGATGTGTTGATGGTGTTTTGTTTATTTTTGAATTTAATTTCCTTTTCTGTGAAACTGTAGCCTTCCAGTTTGGCCCCTGTGTCATCCACACCATCCACGTCACCACCTGTAACACGAGGGCAGTCAGAAACAACATCTGGAAAGGCACCTTTAAAGCCTACTTTAACTTTGGCATCGGTAAATGCATGCCTTTGCAGATATTTATGTTATCATATGTTATAGCATTTTATCACTGTGTATGCTTCACATAATGTTACTAATTTCTTTTTGTCAGTTTACAAAGCCGCTGTGTTTTGTTTGTTTTTGAATTTAATTTCCTTTTCTCTGAAACTGTAGCCTTCCAGTTTGGCCCCTGTGTCATCCACACCATCCACGTCACCACCTGTAACACCAGGGCAGTCAGAAACAACATCTGGAAAGGCACCTTTAAAGCCTACTTTAACTTTGGCATCGGTAAATGCATGCCTTTGCAGATATTTATGTTATCATATTTTATAGCATTTTATCACTGTGTATGCTTCACATAATGTTACTAATTTCTTTTTGTCAGTTTACAAAGCCGCGGTTTGGTGGTGTCCATGGTGCAGCTTTAAAGCCAAATCTAGGTGTTGCAAGGACGCATGCAACCAAGGTATAGTAAAAAAAAGACATTTCATTCCATAAAGATATGCAGAGTTTATCTAATCATCGTTACTGCAATACCTGATAATGATAGATTATTTCATTCAAAATTGTAAACTGCCATCTCTTAATCTTGCAGCCTGTTAGCACTTCTGCATTGCCCAGCCCTGCACCTAGGACACCATCTCCTGCTCGCAGTCCCAGGCTGTATATTCAGACCGTCTCCCCCCTGTCTCTTCCTCCTTCTTCTGTGTCTGAAGCAACCTCTTCTTCCTGTGGTCCAGGAGCTGCTTCCAGTGTTGTGAGAAACTCTTTAATTTAATCGTTTTCTTCACACTAAAATTATTGGATCACATAAATATGCTACATTCCTCATAAGTGGCTTGTAATCATGTCTATGTGTTTGTCTTTTTTTTTATTACAATAGGAAGTATCAGCCGCGGCCTCTTCTGGGACGTCCTCTGCTCCTCTCACCCCTGTGATCAGCTCCACCTGTGTTTCCTCTGCTGCTCCATTTGTGGCTGGATCCTCTGTCCAACCTGCCGAGGATAGGGTGACCGCTCCAGGTTCAGAGTCTGGATGGCTTCCCACAAAGTTGATGAAAACCATACCACTACAGGATCAGAAGTGGATTTCAGCAGCTTTGTGGAAGCAACATCGGCTTCGTACCGACCTGAAGCTGTGGTATGATCCACCAGAGCCAGCTCTGATCTATCACCAAGGCCCCGCTCCAGAGCGTTTCTTTACACACAGGCTTCTACTCTGGATGCCATACCACCTCTGGAAGGTCAGGCTGTCCTGTCCTGTGTGTGGGAGACAGCTCACAGGCTATGGGGCACACAAGAGAGCCCGCCAGGTTCTGGATGTGGACCGCTTTTATCTTATGATCACAGAGACTCTCTGGTGCAGTGGGTGCAAAGCGGCCTTTATTTCCACCAGCAAGGCCATCTTGGACCAGCTGGACTTAGCTCACAGATTGGAATTTAGGCTGATCCTAACTCGAAAGTGAGTATACTGAGATTATTTAGCTTGTGTAACAACTGTTTTGTCATTTAAAACACAATTGAGATGAGCTGGTTTTAATGTTTGTGTCTTTCTGTCTCTCTTTCACTTTGTTTCATTCAGGTATGCCTGTGACATGTGGGTCATAAGGTTCCTCAGGGAGAGGGCCCTGGGCAACAGCCCTTCTCGCTTAGTGAGGCAGCTGCGGGAGAACCACAGCGAAGAGTGGCTGAAGCGCCTTTGCCGATACCTTGGTGCCTGCTCAGACTTCACCTCCCAGCCAAGCCTGCTTCCTGTGAGGTTTCAGGAGCCACCTGAGCCTGAAACTATCCCCTCCCACAGGTGGATGCTGGCTGTTTATGGGCGAGATATCTTGTGCAGGATTGACCACATTAAAGCCAGCATAACCTCCACATATGGATGCATCCTTAATATGGACTCCACCAAAAAGGTAACTACTTTTTACATTTCAATAAAAAGAATTGTAAATACACCATTAGTAGTAGCACTGACCTAAAATACGTAAGTAATGTTCCATAAAATATTATGTACAAAAAAATAGCAGTGCAACATCAGTAACCTGATAAACCACTGTTATTCGTTATTCGTAGTAATATTTCTGCATTGGAAATTATTTTGTTCCCGCAAATGTTTCACCCATTGTTATAAAATACATCTGCTGCTGAATTTTGAAGTAAAATAGACCATTCCATCCTTGCGTAATGCGTATAAAGAAATGCAGCAAAGTTATGATGCAAAGTTTGCAATAAGCTCTTGTAAAATATCAGTGTTAAAATAAAGACATCTGCAGAATCACATCAGCCCTGGCCCAAAGAAAAATAGTGTAACATTTTGTGGCCTGATGAGAGTACAATTGTTATTTTAGGGTCTAGTGGTTATTGACAGAACCTCAGGGGTCCCCCGTGTACTGAATTCAAGCAACAGTACACAGTAAAGGCAGTATTGGTTATTTTGACACAGATGTGCAGCAGTTATCAACAACAGTGGTTATGCAACTAAATATTTGTAATTCATTAGCTTAAAGTGAAGTTTAATCTTAAGAAATTTCTTCAGTTTATAAGTGTTGACACTTCTATTTTTTTGAACAGCTTAATATTCATTTTCTTTGCTTCCCTTTAAAAGAACAAGACAGACTTGTACATTTTGTTAATATTTTGATTTGGAATTGAATGTGTAATGTTTTCAATACATTTGAAATAAGGAAATAAAATCTATTTATAAAATTTCTGCACTTTATTTACTTATATTTCACAATATTTTTGCATAACTGTATAAATAATTGAGAGTGAGTGAATAAAGCATCACTCACTGTCTTTTCTGTGTAATTACAGATCACAAAGAAGCTGTCGGGGTTTGCAAAGGGGACAGCATTGTGGCTAACATCTGTCAGCAATGAGGTGGGCCAAATCCTCATTAGTGTTCTGACAGCTCAGGAGGGTCCAGCCCTGGACCGAATGGCAGCTGACCTCATCCGGAGGTACACTGATGCAGGTGTGGCTCCGCCTCAGCTCCTTTATGTGGACTGCGATTGCTGTCGGGAGGGCACTGGGCAGACCAAGCTCAAGCAGCGATTTGGTGGGTGGCCAGACTTGGTGGTGAAGCTGGACATCTACCACTTCATGCGGCGACTGGCAGCTGGGTGCACTAAGGATGCACATCCTCTTTACCCCATTTTAATGGCACGCATGTCTTCCTGTATTTTTGAATGGGACAGTGGGGATGTGTCTCTGCTGAGGCAGGCCAAGAGGGAGCAGCTGAGACATGAAGGTATCCCTAACATCACCGACAATATGGTGGATCAACGGATCACCAAGGAGGAATTGGCCCTGCACTGCCGAAGGCGGACAAGAGGAGAGAAGCAGACCATCTTGATGATTGAGCACCTCCTCAGTGAGCTGATGGGGGTAAAGGGTCGAGACCTTCTTGGTGTCCCTCTTTTGGACCAGCAGAGGATGCAGAACATCTGGCAACTCCAGAAGAAGCACGTAAAGTGCATTCAGGACGAACCAGGTGTGCTGCTCTACACACAGACCGGCACCACCACCAAAAATGGTATTGTGCTGCCAAATTACAGATGTGCAAGGGGCTCCACATCACTGGAGTCCTTTCATCTCCATCTGAACAGGTTCATTCCAGGTCAGTATAAATCATTATTCATCAGAAATATTAAGGGTGACACAATGAATGGCTTTCAATAGCATAGCACAAAAAAGTAATGTAAAGTTATTGATCTTGTCTAAAGGAACAAGTGCCAACAGCTTGAATTTCCAGCTGTACCTCCTGGAAGGCCTGAACAGATGGAATCAAGACCGTAAAATGGCATCTCTGGCAGGCAAACCTCCATCCATGTTAAGCTACTCCGGGGACCTGATGCACTGTGTCAACACCCAAAGTGTTAAGGTACTTGGAAGAGAGCTTGCACCATCTTTTCAGCCACCATCTGTCTATACTGGTGAGTTTCAACTTTAAATTGCTTTTTATATTGCATAAAAATATATAATATTTATATATATTTTTTTTTATTTCCTTCTAACTGTGTTCTCCTGTCTGTCCCAGGTGAACTCATAGGTATAGATTACCTGTACCGTCAAACAGGGCAGGCCTTACAGGATTTGGATCCTGACTCTGAGGTGACAGATCAGATGTTGGAGGATGTGGGCACAGAGGAGGAGTTGGAGGATGAGGGCTTCGGAGATATCAGTTTGGACCTCAACCTGGATCCCACTATTGAGGCGCTGGACCTGTCCTCTGGCTCATCACCCGCCACGACCAGCGTTGCCAGCACTCCTGCCTCTGCCCAGACTGGGTCTGCTAACACCAATACAGCAGCACCTAATCAACAACTGGTAACTATTCTTAATAATAACAGTTCAAGTAGTATTATTTGTATAGCACTATTAAAGGAATAGTTCACTTTAAAACGAAAATTCTGTCATCATTTACTCATCCTCATGTTGTTCTTAACCTGTATGAATTTATTTTTTCTAATGAACACAAAAGAAGATATTTTGAGAAATGATAGTAACCACACAGCAGTAAGCGACCATAGACTTCCATATTAGGAATAAAAAAAGGATGGTATGTAATGGGTACCGTCAACCGTGTGCTTACCATCATTTATCAAAATATTTTCTTAGTCATTTATCACAATACTTCCAAAATATTTTTTTCCTACTATGGAAGTCTATGGTCACTTACTTCTGTGTGTTTACCATCATTTATCAAAATATCTTCTTTTGTGTTTAGAACAACATGAGGATGAGTAAATGATGACAGAATTTTCATTTTAAAGTGAACTATCCCTTTAACTTTATTTGTATAGCGCAATAAAATGAAAAATAGAAACAAACAAAATACCATTAATTCAATCTAAAGAGTAAATAGATTCATAAAAAGCAAAGTAAACAAGATAGATTAAATTCCATAAACATGTTTTTCCCCTTTTTTCAGTTTTACGCCGCCTCTGGTCCATCCTCCACGACCACCTACACCACCTCTGGGCCATCGTCCATGACCACCTATGCCACGTCTGGTCCATCCGCCATGATGACCTACACCACCTCTGCGCCATCCTCCACAACCACCTACACCACCTCTGGTCCATCCTCCACGACCACCTACACCACCTCTGCGCCATCCTCCACGACCACCTACACCACCTCTGGTCCATCCTCCACGACCACCTACACCACCTCTGCGCCATCCTCCACAACCACCTACACCACCTCTGGTGCATCCTCCACGACCACCTCTGGTCCATCCTCCATGACCACCTATGCCACGTCTGGTCCATCCGCCATAATGGCCTACCCCACCTCTGCGCCATCCTTCACAAGCACCTACGCCGCCTCTGATCCATCCTCCACGACCACCTACACCACCTCTGGTCCATCCTCCATGACCACCTACGCCACGTCTGGTCCATCCGACATTATGACCTACGCCACCTCTGTGCCATCCTCCACAAGCACCTACGCCACCTTTGGTCTATCCTCCACGACCACCTACACCACCTCTGGTCCATCCTCCTTGACCACCTACGCCACGTTTGGTCTATCCGACATAATGACCTACGCCACCTCTTCGCCATCCTCCACAAGCACCTATGCCGCCTCTGGTCCATCCTCCACGACCACCTACACCACCTCTGGTCCATCCTTCACGACCACCTACATCACGTCTGGTCCATCTGCCATGATGACCTACGCCACCTCTGCTCCATCCGCCACAACCACGTACGCCTCCGTCCTTCCTCTCCCGACCACCCTCACTGTCTCTGTAGCCACTGCTCCCCCAGCAGTGCAACCAGTCCCTGAGAAACCACTGGTAAGAATTTTTGTGACAAGTACATTGTGCTAGTTGTGCTGTTGTTCTGCCTGTGATATTGTATCTTTTTAACATTGATTCACTCTTATATTTTACCAGGCTGTGGATGAACGCAGTGTACCAGGGATAGATAGAGTGGACAACCTTGCAAGCTACTTGGTGGGGCTTAGGATGGAATCTGGTCAAACTCTGAGCCACCAGCAGGCCAGTACCATCATTGCCCTATGGCAAAGCCTGCTTCCATATGACCAGCAGAGAGTGGCGTATGCTGCCCGGCACCAGGTGAATCTTACAACAGGACGCTTCAGGTGCTCAAAAACCAAGCCTGAATTCACACCTGGTGTGGATAGCATGACCCGTTGCGTCCTTGGGTCAACAGGATCCCCTGCCCAGTGGCCAGACTGTTGCCGCCTGGTAGAGTCTATCTTTGTTAAACTCTGTGATATTCACAGGAGCCCCAAAAAAATAGGAAATCATGCTGTAACAAGATGGACTCTAATTCTGAGGGACTACAGCAAGATCCGGCAGCTGGTCCTGGGCAATGGGACTGTGATGGAGAATACCACCCTGCAATTGTTTCAGGTGAATCAAACAACTTTAAATCAATGGCACAAGAAGCGGCTAAAGAGGCAAGAATGTGCCATCCTGCTTCAGGGTGTGAACTTGCCAGCCCCCATTCCTATTGCTGCTAGGCCTCTCCCGCCTGGACAGACTCGCCCCACTACAGCCCCCCCACAGCTTGGCCCCCAACACCGCTACCACCTGCCAGCAAGCACAGTGGGAAAGGCAGTGGACAAGCGAAAGTCTGCAGTTCCAGCCCCGCACCCCCCTCCTCCAAAGGTTTTCCGACCAAGGCAGTTGTTCCCTGCTGATTCTGCTCCATTACCTGTTGTTCCCAACCCCAGTCCTGCATTTGCCCCGTTTGTGTTTTTATGTCCAGTTCCTGTCATCCGGCAGATTGCTCCAGCTGGCCCCATTCCCTCCCCACCACCTGCTCGGAGGCCCTACGTCCGCACTGTGGACAAAAACAAGTGCAGTCTGTGCCACCAGCCCCGGAACAAAGATACTGGCCACAGCCAGTATTATGGCCACATTTACTGTCCCCTGACTGCTGTTATGCCACTTGACCAATGGAGGGAGGAGATGAAGAAGAAGAGGGCAGATAAAAAACAATAATTTGTTCATTTAAATGCTATGTGTGTGTGCTTGCTTGCGTACACCAAGGTTATTATAGTTTTGCTTTTTTAAATTAGTTTTTATTTTAGTATCGTTTTCAATTTTGCTTTAAATTTAAGTTTAGTTTTAGTTAGTTTCATGAATGGTTTTGTTAGTTTTAGTTTAGTTTTTATTTTGCAAACACATTTCTATTTAGTTTTTATTTTATTTAGTTTCAGTTATAGTTTTAGTAATTTTAGTTTAGCAGCTAACAGCAGCTAGACTGTCTGACACATTTATTAGTTAACTGAGGTTGCTTTCAGCCTCAGCTAACCTCACATGCATAAGGCACCATCTACAAGTAAAGACTCCTTAAAGGTTTTTAAACATTGCAACGTCTCCGGGTGGGCGAGGATTAGTTGGAGGCAAAAGCTGTGTCCCAATTCAAGGGCTGCGACCTTATAAGCATGGGACCTTAAAAATGAGCACTCGGTCTTTCAAGGTGGCAGCTTCAGAAGTTCGCGAAGAGAACTGAAATGAGACGGTCTAACCTTCGGACAACCATAATTGGCGTCACCTGCTGCGCCTGTCAGCAGGACATAGCGGAAACGTTTCTGATTTATTAAAATAAATATGAAATCAGAAAAATATTAATTTAGTTTAGAAAATATGACACGTTGATGTAGATTAAACTATTCAACAGTATATTAAATTAAATCAATCAACCTTAGAAATATATGCATCATAAAAATAATAATATTAAATATTAATTTAGTTTAGAAAATATGACACGTTGATGTAGATTAAACTATTCAACAGTATATTAAATTAAATCAACCTTAGAAATATATGCATCATAAAAATAATAATATTAACACAAAACATAACTTATAATACTAAAACAGTGACAAACTTTTTTTTTGATAAATACACACTTTTATTTAATGAAGGTTTGAATTGTTTATTTTATAATATCCAGCTGCCGTTGCAGGCGCGCAATGACTCTTGGGATATCCTCGGCTGTTAAGGATCCATTCGTTCTATCCTTAACAGCGCGGAGAAATGAGGACGCATTTTGAGGCTTCATTCTAAGCATCCTTTGAATTGGGACGTCCTTACCAGCCTCAAGTCGCTCTGCTGTGACGCAATCGGTCTTAAAATACGTCCTTAGAAGGTCGCAGCCCTTGAATTGGGACAAAGCTACAAAGGGCCGCGGACGCAATGCTGACAAGCGTAAGCTAGGACATTTTAGGAGGGATTTATTAAACATAGATGCAGAAAAAGGTTCGGAACTGTCCGAATATGTAAAGTTACTGACTCTGCGTGACAGCTATTTTTGTAAATTAACTCTTTAACAGTTAGTTCTTGTATCTTGTTCTCATTGGAAACATTTTAACCAGGTTTTGGATATTTCCTACATATGAAGTATTTTCGGCTGGTTTGGAGAATTTTGTCAAGGCTTATTGTCTAATGTAACCTATCGCTGGGCTAACTATGATTAGCAATGGGGATTATTTTAAGAGAACATTCAAAGGATGGCACACACATCTATCGCTGTATGTTTGTTTAACATTTAAGCTAGCTAGTGCACTGACGGTTGACTTATCATCACCTATAAAACAGAAACTTGCTGATTTGTAATAGATAAGACAAACACACCAACACAGATGCATAGATTATTTTACCTGAAATGAAGTGTGCGCTGCAAACACGAGCATTATTTGCGATCGTCTCCGTCCATTCAACCACAATTGTCTTATTTAATTCTGTGAAGGAATGTCTGCCAGGATCCGGTAAAACTTTAGTTTTGAAGCAAAGGTGCTGTTACTTATATTTTGGCAGCCAAAAGCACAAGAAGACGACATTTTAAAGTCAAAACCTCAAACTTTTAGTGCGCCTAATATGAGTTCTCATGTTTTGCCTCCAGCTAGAGCGGCGACGTCACAGTGACGTAGGCGATTAAGGGGTCTTTTATAAAGCCTGTTCAGATTTTCCGCCACGGCACGGGATGAGAGTTTAATAATAACGAAAACGAATACTTATTTTTGATAATTATTATTTTATTTCAGTTAGTTTTACAATAACTGTTGCTTGTTTCGTTTCGTTTTAGTTTTTCATTTATTATGAATTTTTAATTTTATTTCAGTTAACGAAAATGTTTTTTAGCTGATAGTTTTAGTCTTAGTTTTAGTTTTCGTTTACGAAAATAACCTTGGCGTACACCTCTGTTAGGGTCATTTGTTCACCCTCTGAAAAGCTAATTTGTTCATTTGCTTTTCACATTTGATCATTAAACCCATATAAATAAGCTTAAAGCTTTTTTGATAAAGTTGTGTTTATGTGAGAGAGAAGGTGTTTGTTATAAAAATAAAAAGAACTTTATTTCTACAACAGTATCCTTTGGCTTTCTTCTATCATACCTATCTGGAAAACTTTTTACAAACTCACACAGATATTAAAATTACAAGAAAGGGACATGATCATATTCCAGACAGATTCACAGGGTGTGTCTTTGATATAAAGGTTTATTATTATTATAAGCAGTAGTAGTATCAAATTTTTATTATTGTTATTGCAACAAACCATTAAAATTACAAGAAAAAGGGACAGATTTGTATAGCAGACATGTCCACAGGGTGGGAGAAGTGATTGTCAGAAACATTTCTTAGATATAAAGGTTTATTATTATTATTATAAGCAGGAGAAGTAGTAGTATCATATTCTTATTTTTATTACTGTTAAGCAAACAAAGCATTCTTACCAATTCTATTTGTATCCGTTTTTAAACTATATTTGATTCATAGCAATTGAAATAGTTTGCATTAATTCATGTATGCTTTGCATGTTCCAGTCGGGGATCGAACCGGCGATTTTCTCATTTTTCTTCCCCCCTTCTTTTCTCCTTAAATTTGCTATTTAAACAACGCGGCGCTAAACGTGAAAATTAGGGTGGAAACTAGCGAAAGACACTTGCGTCGCGCATTGCGCTGCATTGCGCCGGGTGTAAGATAGAGCCCTAAGTGTTGGGATGCCCCTTTTAATAAAGATGTTTGGGGCGAAACAGTTGCCACCCCAAACAGAGCACAGCTGCCTCACAGCAACAAGGTCCCCTGTTCAAGCCCTGGCTGGGTCAGGAGGCCTTTCTGTTTGGGGTGTACATGTTCTCCTTCAGTCAGCATGGAATTACTCTGGGCACTGTGTTATTTGGTTTCCTTAAACAGTCCAAAAACAACAGACACGTTGATCTATACACACACACACAAACCGAGGGAAGGGCAATTTGACATCTCCAATTCACCTAACCCGCATTTCTGACTTTGCCAAAAACCAGTTCTCGCCATGAATATAGCCATAGATGCTGAACTGGCTTTAAAAATAAATGAACATATTTATCTATTCCAGTTTTTCCAATCAAAACAAATATTAATGCTATGCCTTACAGACCATGTCAAATAATTTTGTTTCCGTCTATGTTGCAACAGTTTTGCAAAGGACTTTTTCTGTGCTGAAATGACTGTGACCCTGTGAACAAATCATTGATGGGTTTGGGTGATGAGTGTTTTGCTCAGAGCCTGTAATCCATAACAAAGGTGTTCAGCTGGGTTCAGGTCCGAGATTTATGCAGACCAGTCGAGTTCTCTCACACCATTTCAAATATTAAGCAATAAGCATGTACTTATATCGATAAGTGCTTATTTTGACACCAGCCCAACACTAGGGCTCATTGTGGCTAAACAGAGGAGCAGGACCAAACAGGCCCATCCCAAGGAACTGCTTGAGGAAGCTGGTGACTGTGTTGTGGTCACATGTCTCTCGGTGGCACGGCAAAAAGACAGCACGGCTTGGCTCGTTGGTCTAGGGGTATGATTCTCGCTTTGGGTGCGAGAGGTCCCGGGTTCAAATCCCGGACGAGCCCTTGTTTAGCTTTGCTTCTTGATGCTGCTACACTGTGGAACATTCATGTCAGTCTTGGCAGAGACTGGTGCCTCTCCGTGGCCGGTTAGCTCAGTTGGTTAGAGCGTGGTGCTAATAACGCCAAGGTCGCGGGTTCGATCCCCGTACGGGCCAAGGTTTCTCTGCGCCTCCTTTTGCCGACTGCTATATTTGCTGTGATTTGTCATGAAAATTCCTGCCGGGAGCATTTTTGTGGCCGAAATAGCTCAGTTGGGAGAGCGTTAGACTGAAGATCTAAAGGTCCCTGGTTCGGTTTCGGCATTGAGGGCAGCCTTTTGAGAGTTTGTTTAACCGAAGGTCCCTATCCGAGTGGCCTTTTCTCCGTGACCCGGCGGGTCAGGCCCTAACGCAAAGAGTGGTTCCATGGTGTAATGGTTAGCACTCTGGACTCTGAATCCAGCGATCCGAGTTCAAATCTCGGTGGGACCTGTAAGACTTTTTGGGTATCCAAGGGAACAGTGTTTGTTACCCCAAAACAATCCCCCTGCCCTTTAAGCCTTTTTACCAGAGCACTCAGGCTCTAGACAAAAATGAGTTAATTCAAGCAACATTGAGCACTTTTTCTGGTCACCCTGGCGGTGGGCCAACAACTCACAAGTCGCAAAATTTCAGCAAACACAAGGACATTACAAGGAAGCAAATTAAACATGTACGAAAACATAGAATAAATGAAAAATGCATTGACGTTTAGGACAAAGAAAACACACAGCTCATGTGTACAGGCCAAAGGAAACACACAGCTCTTGTGTACAATCTGACAATGAAATGCATTAAAAAGACTTACCAGAAATGACACGAAGACAAATGAACATTGAAAGAAAATGATTCCAATTTTAAATGGCAACAAAATGCTCTTGGAGTGTTAAGCTCCTGCTCCATGTTGCTTTGTGAAAAAACATCCGTATCGGAGACGTTCATGTGTGGACCCAATGTGAAGCTTCACGCTTCCGGTGTGTGACATCAGAGCAATTAACAACAAACCACAATCACGTGGAGAATGCGGGCATCGATCCCGCTACCTCTCGCATGCTAAGCGAGCGCTCTACCATTTGAGCTAATTCCCCTTACATCCGTCTAATGAATGCTTTGGCTTGTTGGAAGCTGGCTGCTATGTGGTGGGAAAATGTTTCCCAGGGGGGCGGGGGTGACACGCTTTGAGTGGCTCGTTGGTCTAGGGGTATGATTCTCGCTTAGGGTGCGAGAGGTCCCGGGTTCAAATCCCGGACGAGCCCCTCTTTAGACTCGTCCCTCGGAGCTTTAACCCACAACGCCGCTTTGTATGGCAATATTGGCAGGAAAGGAATGGAATGTCAACGAGAAACCCGCAAAGGACGTCAGGGACCTCTCAGCGACACCTCCGCCTTTGGTCTTGTCAGGTCGAAACCGTGTCCGAGGTTGTCCTTTGTTTGTTAACCCCTAGACGATCCCCCTACCCTTTAAGCTTTCTACCGGAGGGCTTGCTGTTTTAACAAGCGATGAGTTGATTTCAAACAACACAATTGACTCAACCCGAAAAATGACCCAGGCTATTTGTCCTACTCCCTCCTGGCCGGGAAAGGCACATCATCCTGGCCACTGGGTAGGTACCCTGAGGTGCCTGGAGCTATGAGACTTAAATATACAACCAGGCTAGTGATGCATGGTGTCCAGTTTAGTTACCGGATGATTTATCAGAATTTTCTCCTAAAATCTAAGATCAACACTTGGAAAATGCGATAAGGACATGGCTTCTAAGATGTTACTTGACGTTAAAACTACACTAAGTGTTGGGATGCCCCTTTTAATAAAGATGTTTGGGGCGAAACAGTTGCCACCCCAAACAGAGCACAGCTGCCTCACAGCAACAAGGTCCCCTGTTCAAGCCCTGGCTGGGTCAGGAGGTCTTTCTGTTTGGGGTGTACATGTTCTCCTTCAGTCAGCATGGAATTACTCTGGGCACTGTGTTATTTGGTTTCCTTAAACAGTCCAAAAACAACAGACACGTTGATCTATACACACACACACACAAACCGAGGGAAGGGCAATTTGACATCTCCAATTCACCTAACCCGCATTTCTGACTTTTTTTTTAAAAAACAGTTCTCGCCATGAATATAGCCATAGATGCTGAACTGGCTTTAAAAATAAATGAACATATTTATCTATTCCAGTTTCTCCAATCAAAACAAATATTAATGCTATGCCTTACAGACCATGTCAAATAATTTTGTTTCCGTCTATGTTGCGACAGTTTTGCAAAGGACTTTTTCTGTGCTGAAATGACTGTGACCCTGTGAACAAATCATTGATGGGTTTGGGTGATGAGTGTTTTGCTCAGAGCCTGTAATCCATAACAAAGGTGTTCAGCTGGGTTCAGGTCCGAGATTTATGCAGACCAGTCGAGTTCTCTCACACCATTTCAAATATTAAGCAATAAGCATGTACTTATATCGATAAGTGCTTATTTTGACACCAGCCCAACACTAGGGCTCATTGTGGCTAAACAGAGGAGCAGGACCAAACAGGCCCATCCCAAGGAACTGCTTGAGGAAGCTGGTGACTGTGTTGTGGTCACATGTCTCTCGGTGGCACGGCAAAAAGACAGCACGGCTTGGCTCGTTGGTCTAGGGGTATGATTCTCGCTTTGGGTGCGAGAGGTCCCGGGTTCAAATCCCGGACGAGCCCTTGTTTAGCTTTGCTTCTTGATGCTGCTACACTGTGGAACATTCATGTCAGTCTTGGCAGAGACTGGTGCCTTTCCGTGGCCGGTTAGCTCAGTTGGTTAGAGCGTGGTGCTAATAACGCCAAGGTCGCGGGTTCGATCCCCGTACGGGCCAAGGTTTCTCTGCGCCTCCTTTTGCCGACTGCTATATTTGCTGTGATTTGTCATGAAAATTCCTGCCGGGAGCATTTTTGTGGCCGAAATAGCTCAGTTGGGAGAGCGTTAGACTGAAGATCTAAAGGTCCCTGGTTCGATCCCGGGTTTCGGCATTGAGGGCAGCCTTTTGAGAGTTTTTTTAACCTAAGGTCCCTGTCCGAGTGGCCTTTTCTCCGTGACCCGGCGGGTCAGGCCCTAACGCAAAGAGTGGTTCCATGGTGTAATGGTTAGCACTCTGGACTCTGAATCCAGCGATCCGAGTTCAAATCTCGGTGGGACCTGTAAGACTTTTTGGGTATCCAAGGGAACAGTGTTTGTTACCCCAAAACAATCCCCCTGCCCTTTAAGCCTTTTTACCAGAGCACTCAGGCTCTAGACAAAAATGAGTTAATTCAAGCAACATTGAGCACTTTTTCTGGTCACCCTGGCGGTGGGCCAACAACTCACAAGTCGCAAAATTTCAGCAAACACAAGGACATTACAAGGAAGCAAATTAAACATGTACGAAAACATAGAATAAATGAAAAATGCATTGACGTTTAGGACAAAGAAAACGCACAGCTCATGTGTACAGGCCAAAGGAAACACACAGCTCTTGTGTACAATCTGACAATGAAATGCATTAAAAAGACTTACCAGAAATGACACGAAGACAAATGAACATTGAAAGAAAATGATTCCAATTTTAAATGGCAACAAAATGCTCTTGGAGTGTTAAGCTCCTGCTCCATGTGCTTTGTGAAAAAACATCCGTATGGGAGACGTTCATGTGTGGACCCAATGTGAAGCTTCACGCTTCCGGTGTGTGACATCAGAGCAATTAACAACAAACCACAATCACGTGGAGAATGCGGGCATCGATCACGCTACCTCTCGCATGCTAAGCGAGCGCTCTACCATTTGAGCTAATTCCCCTTACATCCGTCTAATGAATGCTTTGGCTTGTTGGAAGCTGGCTGCTATGTGGTGGGAAAATGTTTCCCAGGGGGGCGGGGGTGACACGCTTTGAGTGGCTCGTTGGTCTAGGGGTATGATTCTCGCTTAGGGTGCGAGAGGTCCCGGGTTCAAATCCCGGACGAGCCCCTCTTTAGACTCGTCCCTCGGAGCTTTAACCCACAACGCCACTTTGTATGGCAATATTGGCAGGAAAGGAATGGAATGTCAACGAGAAACCCGCAAAGGACGTCAGGGACCTCTCAGCGACACCTCCGCCTTTGGTCTTGTCAGGTCGAAACCGTGTCCGAGGTTGTCTTTTGTTTGTTAACCCCTAGACGATCCCCCTACCCTTTAAGCTTTCTACCGGAGGGCTTGCTGTTTTAACAAGCGATGAGTTGATTTCAAACAACACAATTGACTCAACCCGAAAAATGACCCAGGCTATTTGTCCTACTCCCTCCTGGCCGGGAAAGGCACATCATCCTGGCCACTGGGTAGGTACCCTGAGGTGCCTGGAGCTATGAGACTTAAATATACAACCAGGCTAGTGATGCATGGTGTCCAGTTTAGTTACCGGATGATTTATCAGAATTTTCTCCTAAAATCTAAGATCAACACTTGGAAAATGCGATAAGGACATGGCTTCTAAGATGTTACTTGACGTTAAAACTACACTAAGTGTTGGGATGCCCCTTTTAATAAAGATGTTTGGGGCGAAACAGTTGCCACCCCAAACAGAGCACAGCTGCCTCACAGCAACAAGGTCCCCTGTTCAAGCCCTGGCTGGGTCAGGAGGCCTTTCTGTTTGGGGTGTACATGTTCTCCTTCAGTCAGCATGGAATTACTCTGGGCACTGTGTTATTTGGTTTCCTTAAACAGTCCAAAAACAACAGACACGTTGATCTATACACACACACACACACAAACCGAGGGAAGGGCAATTTGACATCTCCAATTCACCTAACCCGCATTTCTGACTTTGCCAAAAACCAGTTCTCGCCATGAATATAGCCATAGATGCTGAACTGGCTTTAAAAATAAATGAACATATTTATCTATTCCAGTTTCTCCAATCAAAACAAATATTAATGCTATGCCTTACAGACCATGCCAAATAATTTTGTTTCCGTCTATGTTGCGACAGTTTTGCAAAGGACTTTTTCTGTGCTGAAATGACTGTGACCCTGTGAACAAATCATTGATGGGTTTGGGTGATGAGTGTTTTGCTCAGAGCCTGTAATCCATAACAAAGGTGTTCAGCTGGGTTCAGGTTCGAGATTTATGCAGACCAGTCGAGTTCTCTCACACCATTTCAAATATTAAGCAATAAGCATGTACTTATATCGATAAGTGCTTATTTTGACACCAGCCCAACACTAGGGCTCATTGTGGCTAAACAGAGGCGCAGGACCAAACAGGCCCATCCCAAGGAACTGCTTGAGGAAGCTGGTGACTGTGTTGTGGTCACATGTCTCTCGGTGGCACGGCAAAAAGACAGCACGTCTTGGCTCGTTGGTCTAGGGGTATGATTCTCGCTTTGGGTGCGAGAGGTCCCGGGTTCAATACCCGGACGAGCCCTTGTTTAGCTTTGCTTCTTGATGCTGCTACACTGTGGAACATTCATGTCAGTCTTGGCAGAGACTGGTGCCTTTCCGTGGCCGGTTAGCTCAGTTGGTTAGAGCGTGGTGCTAATAACGCCAAGGTCGCGGGTTCGATCCCCGTACGGGCCAAGGTTTCTCTGCGCCTCCTTTTGCCGACTGCTATATTTGCTGTGATTTGTCATGAAAATTCCTGCCGGGAGAATTTTTGTGGCCGAAATAGCTCAGTTGGGAGAGCGTTAGACTGAAGATCTAAAGGTCCCTGGTTCGATCCCGGGTTTCGGCATTGAGGGCAGCCTTTTGAGAGTTTTTTTAACCTAAGGTCCCTGTCCGAGTGGCCTTTTCTCCGTGACCCGGCGGGTCAGGCCCTAACGCAAAGAGTGGTTCCATGGTGTAATGGTTAGCACTCTGGACTCTGAATCCAGCGATCCGAGTTCAAATCTCGGTGGGACCTGTAAGACTTTTTGGGTATCCAAGGGAACAGTGTTTGTTACCCCAAAACAATCCCCCTGCCCTTTAAGCCTTTTTACCAGAGCACTCAGGCTCTAGACAAAAATGAGTTAATTCAAGCAACATTGAGCACTTTTTCTGGTCACCCTGGCGGTGGGCCAACAACTCACAAGTCGCAAAATTTCAGCAAACACAAGGACATTACAAGGAAGCAAATAAAACATGTACGAAAACATAGAATAAATGAAAAATGCATTGACGTTTAGGACAAAGAAAACGCACAGCTCATGTGTACAGGCCAAAGGAAACACACAGCTCTTGTGTACAATCTGACAATGAAATGCATTAAAAAGACTTACCAGAAATGACACGAAGACAAATGAACATTGAAAGAAAATGATTCCAATTTTAAATGGCAACAAAATGCTCTTGGAGTGTTAAGCTCCTGCTCCATGTTGCTTTGTGAAAAAACATCCGTATGGGAGACGTTCATGTGTGGACCCAATGTGAAGCTTCACGCTTCCGGTGTGTGACATCAGAGCAATTAACAACAAACCACAATCACGTGGAGAATGCGGGCATCGATCACGCTAACTCTCGCATGCTAAGCGAGCGCTCTACCATTTGAGCTAATTCCCCTTACATCCGTCTAATGAATGCTTTGGCTTGTTGGAAGCTGGCTGCTATGTGGTGGGAAAATGTTTCCCAGGGGGGCGGGGGTGACACGCTTTGAGTGGCTCGTTGGTCTAGGGGTATGATTCTCGCTTAGGGTGCGAGAGGTCCCGGGTTAAAATCCCGGACGAGCCCCTCTTTAGACTCGTCCCTCGGAGCTTTAACCCACAACGCCGCTTTGTATGGCAATATTGGCAGGAAAGGAATGGAATGTCAACGAGAAACCCGCAAAGGACGTCAGGGACCTCTCAGCGACACCTCCGCCTTTGGTCTTGTCAGGTCGAAACCGTGTCCGAGGTTGTCTTTTGTTTGTTAACCCCTAGACGATCCCCCTACCCTTTAAGCTTTCTACCGGAGGGCTTGCTGTTTTAACAAGCGATGAGTTGATTTCAAACAACACAATTGACTCAACCCGAAAAATGACCCAGGCTATTTGTCCTACTCCCTCCTGGCCGGGAAAGGCACATCATCCTGGCCACTGGGTAGGTACCCTGAGGTGCCTGGAGCTATGAGACTTAAATATACAACCAGGCTAGTCATGCATGGTGTCCAGTTTAGTTACCGGATGATTTATCAGAATTTTCTCCTAAAATCTAAGATCAACACTTGGAAAATGCGATAAGGACATGGCTTCTAAGATGTTACTTGACGTTAAAACTACACTAAGTGTTGGGATGCCCCTTTTAATAAAGATGTTTGGGGCGAAACAGTTGCCACCCCAAACAGAGCACAGCTGCCTCACAGCAACAAGGTCCCCTGTTCAAGCCCTGGCTGGGTCAGGAGGCCTTTCTGTTTGGGGTGTACATGTTCTCCTTCAGTCAGCATGGAATTACTCTGGGCACTGTGTTATTTGGTTTCCTTAAACAGTCCAAAAACAACAGACACGTTGATCTATACACACACACACACAAACCGAGGGAAGGGCAATTTGACATCTCCAATTCACCTAACCCGCATTTCTGACTTTGCCAAAAAACAGTTCTCGCCATGAATATAGCCATAGATGCTGAACTGGCTTTAAAAATAAATGAACATATTTATCTATTCCAGTTTCTCCAATCAAAACAAATATTAATGCTATGCCTTACAGACCATGTCAAATAATTTTGTTTCCGTCTATGTTGCGACAGTTTTGCAAAGGACTTTTTCTGTGCTGAAATGACTGTGACCCTGTGAACAAATCATTGATGGGTTTGGGTGATGAGTGTTTTGCTCAGAGCCTGTAATCCATAACAAAGGTGTTCAGCTGGGTTCAGGTCCGAGATTTATGCAGACCAGTCGAGTTCTCTCACACCATTTCAAATATTAAGCAATAAGCATGTACTTATATCGATAAGTGCTTATTTTGACACCAGCCCAACACTAGGGCTCATTGTGGCTAAACAGAGAAGCAGGACCAAACAGGCCCATCCCAAGGAACTGCTTGAGGAAGCTGGTGACTGTGTTGTGGTCACATGTCTCTCGGTGGCACGGCAAAAAGACAGCACGGCTTGGCTCGTTGGTCTAGGGGTATGATTCTCGCTTTGGGTGCGAGAGGTCCCGGGTTCAAATCCCGGACGAGCCCTTGTTTAGCTTTGCTTCTTGATGCTGCTACACTGTGGAACATTCATGTCAGTCTTGGCAGAGACTGGTGCCTTTCCGTGGCCGGTTAGCTCAGTTGGTTAGAGCGTGGTGCTAATAACGCCAAGGTCGCGGGTTCGATCCCCGTACGGGCCAAGGTTTCTCTGCGCCTCCTTTTGCCGACTGCTATATTTGCTGTGATTTGTCATGAAAATTCCTGCCGGGAGCATTTTTGTGGCCGAAATAGCTCAGTTGGGAGAGCGTTAGACTGAAGATCTAAAGGTCCCTGGTTCGATCCCGGGTTTCGGCATTGAGGGCAGCCTTTTGAGAGTTTTTTTAACCTAAGGTCCCTGTCCGAGTGGCCTTTTCTCCGTGACCCGGCGGGTCAGGCCCTAACGCAAAGAGTGGTTCCATGGTGTAATGGTTAGCACTCTGGACTCTGAATCCAGCGATCCGAGTTCAAATCTCGGTGGGACCTGTAAGACTTTTTGGGTATCCAAGGGAACAGTGTTTGTTACCCCAAAACAATCCCCCTGCCCTTTAAGCCTTTTTACCAGAGCACTCAGGCTCTAGACAAAAATGAGTTAATTCAAGCAACATTGAGCACTTTTTCTGGTCACCCTGGCGGTGGGCCAACAACTCACAAGTCGCAAAATTTCAGCAAACACAAGGACATTACAAGGAAGCAAATTAAACATGTACGAAAACATAGAATAAATGAAAAATGCATTGACGTTTAGGACAAAGAAAACGCACAGCTCATGTGTACAGGCCAAAGGAAACACACAGCTCTTGTGTACAATCTGACAATGAAATGCATTAAAAAGACTTACCAGAAATGACACGAAGACAAATGAACATTGAAAGAAAATGATTCCAATTTTAAATGGCAACAAAATGCTCTTGGAGTGTTAAGCTCCTGCTCCATGTTGCTTTGTGAAAAAACATCCGTATGGGAGACGTTCATGTGTGGCCCCAATGTGAAGCTTCACGCTTCCGGTGTGTGACATCAGAGCAATTAACAACAAACCACAATCACGTGGAGAATGCGGGCATCGATCACGCTACCTCTCGCATGCTAAGCGAGCGCTCTACCATTTGAGCTAATTTCCCTTACATCCGTCTAATGAATGCTTTGGCTTGTTGGAAGCTGGCTGCTATGTGGTGGGAAAATGTTTCCCAGGGGGGCGGGGGTGACACGCTTTGAGTGGCTCGTTGGTCTAGGGGTATGATTCTCGCTTAGGGTGCGAGAGGTCCCGGGTTCAAATCCCGGACGAGCCCCTCTTTAGACTCGTCCCTCGGAGCTTTAACCCACAACGCCGCTTTGTATGGCAATATTGGCAGGAAAGGAATGGAATGTCAACGAGAAACCCGCAAAGGACGTCAGGGACCTCTCAGCGACACCTCCGCCTTTGGTCTTGTCAGGTCGAAACCGTGTCCGAGGTTGTCTTTTGTTTGTTAACCCCTAGACGATCCCCCTACCCTTTAAGCTTTCTACCGGAGGGCTTGCTGTTTTAACAAGCGATGAGTTGATTTCAAACAACACAATTGACTCAACCCGAAAAATGACCCAGGCTATTTGTCCTACTCCCTCCTGGCCGGGAAAGGCACATCATCCTGGCCACTGGGTAGGTACCCTGAGGTGCCTGGAGCTATGAGACTTAAATATACAACCAGGCTAGTCATGCATGGTGTCCAGTTTAGTTACCGGATGATTTATCAGAATTTTCTCCTAAAATCTAAGATCAACACTTGGAAAATGCGATAAGGACATGGCTTCTAAGATGTTACTTGACGTTAAAACTACACTAAGTGTTGGGATGCCCCTTTTAATAAAGATGTTTGGGGCGAAACAGTTGCCACCCCAAACAGAGCACAGCTGCCTCACAGCAACAAGGTCCCCTGTTCAAGCCCTGGCTGGGTCAGGAGGCCTTTCTGTTTGGGGTGTACATGTTCTCCTTCAGTCAGCATGGAATTACTCTGGGCACTGTGTTATTTGGTTTCCTTAAACAGTCCAAAAACAACAGACACGTTGATCTATACACACACACACACAAACCGAGGGAAGGGCAATTTGACATCTCCAATTCACCTAACCCGCATTTCTGACTTTGCCAAAAACCAGTTCTCGCCATGAATATAGCCATAGATGCTGAACTGGCTTTAAAAATAAATGAACATATTTATCTATTCCAGTTTCTCCAATCAAAACAAATATTAATGCTATGCCTTACAGACCATGTCAAATAATTTTGTTTCCGTCTATGTTGCAACAGTTTTGCAAAGGACTTTTTCTGTGCTGAAATGACTGTGACCCTGTGAACAAATCATTGATGGGTTTGGGTGATGAGTGTTTTGCTCAGAGCCTGTAATCCATAACAAAGGTGTTCAGCTGGGTTCAGGTCCGAGATTTATGCAGACCAGTCGAGTTCTCTCACACCATTTCAAATATTAAGCAATAAGCATGTACTTATATCGATAAGTGCTTATTTTGACACCAGCCCAACACTAGGGCTCATTGTGGCTAAACAGAGGAGCAGGACCAAACAGGCCCATCCCAAGGAACTGCTTGAGGAAGCTGGTGACTGTGTTGTGGTCACATGTCTCTCGGTGGCACGGCAAAAAGACAGCACGGCTTGGCTCGTTGGTCTAGGGGTATGATTCTCGCTTTGGGTGCGAGAGGTCCCGGGTTCAAATCCCGGACGAGCCCTTGTTTAGCTTTGCTTCTTGATGCTGCTACACTGTGGAACATTCATGTCAGTCTTGGCAGAGACTGGTGCCTTTCCGTGGCCGGTTAGCTCAGTTGGTTAGAGCGTGGTGCTAATAACGCCAAGGTCGCGGGTTCGATCCCCGTACGGGCCAAGGTTTCTCTGCGCCTCCTTTTGCCGACCGCTATATTTGCTGTGATTTGTCATGAAAATTCCTGCCGGGAACATTTTTGTGGCCGAAATAGCTCAGTTGGGAGAGCGTTAGACTGAAGATCTAAAGGTCCCTGGTTCGATCCCGGGTTTCGGCATTGAGGGCAGCCTTTTGAGAGTTTTTTTAACCTAAGGTCCCTGTCCGAGTGGCCTTTTCTCCGTGACCCGGCGGGTCAGGCCCTAACGCAAAGAGTGGTTCCATGGTGTAATGGTTAGCACTCTGGACTCTGAATCCAGCGATCCGAGTTCAAATCTCGGTGGGACCTGTAAGACTTTTTGGGTATCCAAGGGAACAGTGTTTGTTACCCCAAAACAATCCCCCTGCCCTTTAAGCCTTTTTACCAGAGCACTCAGGCTCTAGACAAAAATGAGTTAATTCAAGCAACATTGAGCACTTTTTCTGGTCACCCTGGCGGTGGGCCAACAACTCACAAGTCGCAAAATTTCAGCAAACACAAGGACATTACAAGGAAGCAAATTAAACATGTACGAAAACATAGAATAAATGAAAAATGCATTGACGTTTAGGACAAAGAAAACGCACAGCTCATGTGTACAGGCCAAAGGAAACACACAGCTCTTGTGTACAATCTGACAATGAAATGCATTAAAAAGACTTACCAGAAATGACACGAAGACAAATGAACATTGAAAGAAAATGATTCCAATTTTAAATGGCAACAAAATGCTCTTGGAGTGTTAAGCTCCTGCTCCATGTTGCTTTGTGAAAAAACATCCGTATCGGAGACGTTCATGTGTGGACCCAATGTGAAGCTTCACGCTTCCGGTGTGTGACATCAGAGCAATTAACAACAAACCACAATCACGTGGAGAATGCGGGCATCGATCCCGCTACCTCTCGCATGCTAAGCGAGCGCTCTACCATTTGAGCTAATTCCCCTTACATCCGTCTAATGAATGCTTTGGCTTGTTGCAAGCTGGCTGCTATGTGGTGGGAAAATGTTTCCCAGGGGGGCGGGGGTGACACGCTTTGAGTGGCTCGTTGGTCTAGGGGTATGATTCTCGCTTAGGGTGCGAGAGGTCCTGGGTTCAAATCCCGGACGAGCCCCTCTTTAGACTCGTCCCTCGGAGCTTTAACCCACAACGCCGCTTTGTATGGCAATATTGGCAGGAAAGGAATGGAATGTCAACGAGAAACCCGCAAAGGACGTCAGGGACCTCTCAGCGACACCTCCGCCTTTGGTCTTGTCAGGTCGAAACCGTGTCCGAGGTTGTCTTTTGTTTGTTAACCCCTAGACGATCCCCCTACCCTTTAAGCTTTCTACCGGAGGGCTTGCTGTTTTAACAAGCGATGAGTTGATTTCAAACAACACAATTGACTCAACCCGAAAAATGACCCAGGCTATTTGTCCTACTCCCTCCTGGCCGGGAAAGGCACATCATCCTGGCCACTGGGTAGGTACCCTGAGGTGCCTGGAGCTATGAGACTTAAATATACAACCAGGCTAGTCATGCATGGTGTCCAGTTTAGTTACCGGATGATTTATCAGAATTTTCTCCTAAAATCTAAGATCAACACTTGGAAAATGCGATAAGGACATGGCTTCTAAGATGTTACTTGACGTTAAAACTACACTAAGTGTTGGGATGCCCCTTTTAATAAAGATGTTTGGGGCGAAACAGTTGCCACCCCAAACAGAGCACAGCTGCCTCACAGCAACAAGGTCCCCTGTTCAAGCCCTGGCTGGGTCAGGAGGCCTTTCTGTTTGGGGTGTACATGTTCTCCTTCAGTCAGCATGGAATTACTCTGGGCACTGTGTTATTTGGTTTCCTTAAACAGTCCAAAAACAACAGACACGTTGATCTATACACACACACACACACAAACCGAGGGAAGGGCAATTTGACATCTCCAATTCACCTAACCCGCATTTCTGACTTTGCCAAAAACCAGTTCTCGCCATGAATATAGCCATAGATGCTGAACTGGCTTTAAAAATAAATGAACATATTTATCTATTCCAGTTTCTCCAATCAAAACAAATATTAATGCTATGCCTTACAGACCATGCCAAATAATTTTGTTTCCGTCTATGTTGCGACAGTTTTGCAAAGGACTTTTTCTGTGCTGAAATGACTGTGACCCTGTGAACAAATCATTGATGGGTTTGGGTGATGAGTGTTTTGCTCAGAGCCTGTAATCCATAACAAAGGTGTTCAGCTGGGTTCAGGTCCGAGATTTATGCAGACCAGTCGAGTTCTCTCACACCATTTCAAATATTAAGCAATAAGCATGTACTTATATCGATAAGTGCTTATTTTGACACCAGCCCAACACTAGGGCTCATTGTGGCTAAACAGAGGAGCAGGACCAAACAGGCCCATCCCAAGGAACTGCTTGAGGAAGCTGGTGACTGTGTTGTGGTCACATGTCTCTCGGTGGCACGGCAAAAAGACAGCACGGCTTGGCTCGTTGGTCTAGGGGTATGATTCTCGCTTTGGGTGCGAGAGGTCCCGGGTTCAAATCCCGGACGAGCCCTTGTTTAGCTTTGCTTCTTGATGCTGCTACACTGTGGAACATTCATGTCAGTCTTGGCAGAGACTGGTGCCTTTCCGTGGCCGGTTAGCTCAGTTGGTTAGAGCGTGGTGCTAATAACGCCAAGGTCGCGGGTTCGATCCCCGTACGGGCCAAGGTTTCTCTGCGCCTCCTTTTGCCGACTGCTATATTTGCTGTGATTTGTCATGAAAATTCCTGCCGGGAGCATTTTTGTGGCCGAAATAGCTCAGTTGAGAGAGCGTTAGACTGAAGATCTAAAGGTCCCTGGTTCGATCCCGGGTTTCGGCATTGAGGGCATCCTTTTGAGAGTCTTTTTAACCTAAGGTCCCTGTCCGAGTGGCCTTTTCTCCGTGACCCGGCGGGTCAGGCCCTAACGCAAAGAGTGGTTCCATGGTGTAATGGTTAGCACTCTGGACTCTGAATCCAGCGATCCGAGTTCAAATCTCGGTGGGACCTGTAAGACTTTTTGGGTATCCAAGGGAACAGTGTTTGTTACCCCAAAACAATCCCCCTGCCCTTTAAGCCTTTTTACCAGAGCACTCAGGCTCTAGACAAAAATGAGTTAATTCAAGCAACATTGAGCACTTTTTCTGGTCACCCTGGCGGTGGGCCAACAACTCACAAGTCGCAAAATTTCAGCAAACACAAGGACATTACAAGGAAGCAAATTAAACATGTACGAAAACATAGAATAAATGAAAAATGCATTGACGTTTAGGACAAAGAAAACGCACAGCTCATGTGTACAGGCCAAAGGAAACACACAGCTCTTGTGTACAATCTGACAATGAAATGCATTAAAAAGACTTACCAGAAATGACACGAAGACAAATGAACATTGAAAGAAAATGATTCCAATTTTAAATGGCAACAAAATGCTCTTGGAGTGTTAAGCTCCTGCTCCATGTTGCTTTGTGAAAAAACATCCGTATCGGAGACGTTCATGTGTGGACCCAATGTGAAGCTTCACGCTTCCGGTGTGTGACATCAGAGCAATTAACAACAAACCACAATCACGTGAAGAATGCGGGCATTGATCCCGCTACCTCTCGCATGCTAAGCGAGCGCTCTACCATTTGAGCTAATTCCCCTTACATCCGTCTAATGAATGCTTTGGCTTGTTGGAAGCTGGCTGCTATGTGGTGGGAAAATGTTTCCCAGGGGGGCGGGGGTGACACGCTTTGAGTGGCTCGTTGGTCTAGGGGTATGATTCTCGCTTAGGGTGCAAGAGGTCCCGGGTTCAAATCCCGGACGAGCCCCTCTTTAGACTCGTCCCTCGGAGCTTTAACCCACAACGCCGCTTTGTATGGCAATATTGGCAGGAAAGGAATGGAATGTCAACGAGAAACCCGCAAAGGACGTCAGGGACCTCTCAGCGACACCTCCGCCTTTGGTCTTGTCAGGTCGAAACCGTGTCCGAGGTTGTCTTTTGTTTGTTAACCCCTAGACGATCCCCCTACCCTTTAAGCTTTCTACCGGAGGGCTTGCTGTTTTAACAAGCGATGAGTTGATTTCAAACAACACAATTGACTCAACCCGAAAAATGACCCAGGCTATTTGTCCTACTCCCTCCTGGCCGGGAAAGGCACATCATCCTGGCCACTGGGTAGGTACCCTGAGGTGCCTGGAGCTATGAGACTTAAATATACAACCAGGCTAGTGATGCATGGTGTCCAGTTTAGTTACCGGATGATTTATCAGAATTTTCTCCTAAAATCTAAGATCAACACTTGGAAAATGCGATAAGGACATGGCTTCTAAGATGTTACTTGACGTTAAAACTACACTAAGTGTTGGGATGCCCCTTTTAATATAGATGTTTGGGGCGAAACAGTTGCCACCCCAAACAGAGCACAGCTGCCTCACAGCAACAAGGTCCCCTGTTCAAGCCCTGGCTGGGTCAGGAGGCCTTTCTGTTTGGGGTGTATATGTTCTCCTTCAGTCAGCATGGAATTACTCTGGGCACTGTGTTATTTGGTTTCCTTAAACAGTCCAAAAACAACAGACACGTTGATCTATACACACACACACAAACCGAGGGAAGGGCAATTTGACATCTCCAATTCACCTAACCCGCATTTCTGACTTTGCCAAAAACCAGTTCTCGCCATGAATATAGCCATAGATGCTGAACTGGCTTTAAAAATAAATGAACATATTTATCTATTCCAGTTTCTCCAATCAAAACAAATATTAATGCTATGCCTTACAGACCATGTCAAATAATTTTGTTTCCGTCTATGTTGCAACAGTTTTGCAAAGGACTTTTTCTGTGCTGAAATGACTGTGACCCTGTGAACAAATCATTGATGGGTTTGGGTGATGAGTGTTTTGCTCAGAGCCTGTAATCCATAACAAAGGTGTTCAGCTGGGTTCAGGTCCGAGATTTATGCAGACCAGTCGAGTTCTCTCACACCATTTCAAATATTAAGCAATAAGCATGTACTTATATCGATAAGTGCTTATTTTGACACCAGCCCAACACTAGGGCTCATTGTGGCTAAACAGAGGAGCAGGACCAAACAGGCCCATCCCAAGGAACTGCTTGAGGAAGCTGGTGACTGTGTTGTGGTCACATGTCTCTCGGTGGCACGGCAAAAAGACAGCACGGCTTGGCTCGTTGGTCTAGGGGTATGATTCTCGCTTTGGGTGCGAGAGGTCCCGGGTTCAAATCCCGGACGAGCCCTTGTTTAGCTTTGCTTCTTGATGCTGCTACACTGTGGAACATTCATGTCAGTCTTGGCAGAGACTGGTGCCTTTCCGTGGCCGGTTAGCTCAGTTGGTTAGAGCGTGGTGCTAATAACGCCAAGGTCGCGGGTTCGATCCCCGTACGGGCCAAGGTTTCTCTGCGCCTCCTTTTGCCGACCGCTATATTTGCTGTGATTTGTCATGAAAATTCCTGCCGGGAGCATTTTTGTGGCCAAAATAGCTCAGTTGGGAGAGCGTTAGACTGAAGATCTAAAGGTCCCTGGTTCGATCCCGGGTTTCGGCATTGACGGCAGCCTTTTGAGAGTTTTTTTAACCTAAGGTCCCTGTCCGAGTGGCCTTTTCTCCGTGACCCGGCGGGTCAGGCCCTAACGCAAAGAGTGGTTCCATGGTGTAATGGTTAGCACTCTGGACTCTGAATCCAGCGATCCGAGTTCAAATCTCGGTGGGACCTGTAAGACTTTTTGGGTATCCAAGGGAACAGTGTTTGTTACCCCAAAACAATCCCCCTGCCCTTTAAGCCTTTTTACCAGAGCACTCAGGCTCTAGACAAAAATGAGTTAATTCAAGCAACATTGAGCACTTTTTCTGGTCACCCTGGCGGTGGGCCAACAACTCACAAGTCGCAAAATTTCAGCAAACACAAGGACATTACAAGGAAGCAAATTAAACATGTACGAAAACATAGAATAAATGAAAAATGCATTGACGTTTAGGACAAAGAAAACGCACAGCTCATGTGTACAGGCCAAAGGAAACACACAGCTCTTGTGTACAATCTGACAATGAAATGCATTAAAAAGACTTACCAGAAATGACACGAAGACAAATGAACATTGAAAGAAAATGATTCCAATTTTAAATGGCAACAAAATGCTCTTGGAGTGTTAAGCTCCTGCTCCATGTTGCTTTGTGAAAAAACATCCGTATCGGAGACGTTCATGTGTGGACCCAATGTGAAGCTTCACGCTTCCGGTGTGTGACATCAGAGCAATTAACAACAAACCACAATCACGTGGAGAATGCGGGCATCGATCACGCTACCTCTCGCATGCTAAGCGAGCGCTCTACCATTTGAGCTAATTCCCCTTACATCCGTCTAATGAATGCTTTGGCTTGTTGGAAGCTGGCTGCTATGTGGTGGGAAAATGTTTCCCAGGGGGGCGGGGGTGACACGCTTTGAGTGGCTCGTTGGTCTAGGGGTATGATTCTCGCTTAGGGTGCGAGAGGTCCCGGGTTCAAATCCCGGACGAGCCCCTCTTTAGACTCGTCCCTCGGAGCTTTAACCCACAACGCCGCTTTGTATGGCAATATTGGCAGGAAAGGAATGGAATGTCAACGAGAAACCCGCAAAGGACGTCAGGGACCTCTCAGCGACACCTCCGCCTTTGGTCTTGTCAGGTCGAAACCGTGTCCGAGGTTGTCTTTTGTTTGTTAACCCCTAGACGATCCCCCTACCCTTTAAGCTTTCTACCGGAGGGCTTGCTGTTTTAACAAGCGATGAGTTGATTTCAAACAACACAATTGACTCAACCCGAAAAATGACCCAGGCTATTTGTCCTACTCCCTCCTGGCCGGGAAAGGCACATCATCCTGGCCACTGGGTAGGTACCCTGAGGTGCCTGGAGCTATGAGACTTAAATATACAACCAGGCTAGTGATGCATGGTGTCCAGTTTAGTTACCGGATGATTTATCAGAATTTTCTCCTAAAATCTAAGATCAACACTTGGAAAATGCGATAAGGACATGGCTTCTAAGATGTTACTTGACGTTAAAACTACACTAAGTGTTGGGATGCCCCTTTTAATAAAGATGTTTGGGGCGAAACAGTTGCCACCCCAAACAGAGCACAGCTGCCTCACAGCAACAAGGTCCCCTGTTCAAGCCCTGGCTGGGTCAGGAGGCCTTTCTGTTTGGGGTGTACATGTTCTCCTTCAGTCAGCATGGAATTACTCTGGGCACTGTGTTATTTGGTTTCCTTAAACAGTCCAAAAACAACAGACACGTTGATCTATACACACACACACACAAACCGAGGGAAGGGCAATTTGACATCTCCAATTCACCTAACCCGCATTTCTGACTTTGCCAAAAAACAGTTCTCGCCATGAATATAGCCATAGATGCTGAACTGGCTTTAAAAATAAATGAACATATTTATCTATTCCAGTTTCTCCAATCAAAACAAATATTAATGCTATGCCTTACAGACCATGTCAAATAATTTTGTTTCCGTCTATGTTGCGACAGTTTTGCAAAGGACTTTTTCTGTGCTGAAATGACTGTGACCCTGTGAACAAATCATTGATGGGTTTGGGTGATGAGTGTTTTGCTCAGAGCCTGTAATCCATAACAAAGGTGTTCAGCTGGGTTCAGGTCCGAGATTTATGCAGACCAGTCGAGTTCTCTCACACCATTTCAAATATTAAGCAATAAGCATGTACTTATATCGATAAGTGCTTATTTTGACACCAGCCCAACACTAGGGCTCATTGTGGCTAAACAGAGGAGCAGGACCAAACAGGCCCATCCCAAGGAACTGCTTAAGGAAGCTGGTGACTGTGTTGTGGTCACATGTCTCTCGGTGGCACGGCAAAAAGACAGCACGGCTTGGCTCGTTGGTCTAGGGGTATGATTCTCGCTTTGGGTGCGAGAGGTCCCGGGTTCAAATCCCGGACGAGCCCTTGTTTAGCTTTGCTTCTTGATGCTGCTACACTGTGGAACATTCATGTCAGTCTTGGCAGAGACTGGTGCCTTTCCGTGGCCGGTTAGCTCAGTTGGTTAGAGCGTGGTGCTAATAACGCCAAGGTCGCGGGTTCGATCCCCGTACGGGCCAAGGTTTCTCTGCGCCTCCTTTTGCCGACTGCTATATTTGCTGTGATTTGTCATGAAAATTCCTGCCGGGAGCATTTTTGTGGCCGAAATAGCTCAGTTGGGAGAGCGTTAGACTGAAGATCTAAAGGTCCCTGGTTCGATCCCGGGTTTCGGCATTGAGGGCAGCCTTTTGAGAGTTTTTTTAACCTAAGGTCCCTGTCCGAGTGGCCTTTTCTCCGTGACCCGGCGGGTCAGGCCCTAACGCAAAGAGTGGTTCCATGGTGTAATGGTTAGCACTCTGGACTCTGAATCCAGCGATCCGAGTTCAAATCTCGGTGGGACCTGTAAGACTTTTTGGGTATCCAAGGGAACAGTGTTTGTTACCCCAAAACAATCCCCCTGCCCTTTAAGCCTTTTTACCAGAGCACTCAGGCTCTAGACAAAAATGAGTTAATTCAAGCAACATTGAGCACTTTTTCTGGTCACCCTGGCGGTGGGCCAACAACTCACAAGTCGCAAAATTTCAGCAAACACAAGGACATTACAAGGAAGCAAATTAAACATGTACGAAAACATAGAATAAATGAAAAATGCATTGACGTTTAGGACAAAGAAAACGCACAGCTCATGTGTACAGGCCAAAGGAAACACACAGCTCTTGTGTACAATCTGACAATGAAATGCATTAAAAAGACTTACCAGAAATGACACGAAGACAAATGAACATTGAAAGAAAATGATTCCAATTTTAAATGGCAACAAAATGCTCTTGGAGTGTTAAGCTCCTGCTCCATGTTGCTTTGTGAAAAAACATTCGTATGGGAGACGTTCATGTGTGGACCCAATGTGAAGCTTCACGCTTCCGGTGTGTGACATCAGAGCAATTAACAACAAACCACAATCACGTGGAGAATGCGGGCATCGATCACGCTACCTCTCGCATGCTAAGCGAGCGCTCTACCATTTGAGCTAATTCCCCTTACATCTGTCTAATGAATGCTTTGGCTTGTTGGAAGCTGGCTGCTATGTGGTGGGAAAATGTTTCCCAGGGGGGCGGGGGTGACACGCTTTGAGTGGCTCGTTGGTCTAGGGGTATGATTCTCGCTTAGGGTGCGAGAGGTCCCGGGTTCAAATCCCGGACGAGCCCCTCTTTAGACTCGTCCCTCGGAGCTTTAACCCACAACGCCGCTTTGTATGGCAATATTGGCAGGAAAGGAATGGAATGTCAACGAGAAACCCGCAAAGGACGTCAGGGACCTCTCAGCGACACCTCCGCCTTTGGTCTTGTCAGGTCGAAACCGTGTCCGAGGTTGTCTTTTGTTTGTTAACCCCTAGACGATCCCCCTACCCTTTAAGCTTTCTACCGGAGGGCTTGCTGTTTTAACAAGCGATGAGTTGATTTCAAACAACACAATTGACTCAACCCGAAAAATGACCCAGGCTATTTGTCCTACTCCCTCCTGGCCGGGAAAGGCACATCATCCTGGCCACTGGGTAGGTACCCTGAGGTGCCTGGAGCTATGAGACTTAAATATACAACCAGGCTAGTCATGCATGGTGTCCAGTTTAGTTACCGGATGATTTATCAGAATTTTCTCCTAAAATCTAAGATCAACACTTGGAAAATGCGATAAGGACATGGCTTCTAAGATGTTACTTGACGTTAAAACTACACTAAGTGTTGGGATGCCCCTTTTAATAAAGATGTTTGGGGCGAAACAGTTGCCACCCCAAACAGAGCACAGCTGCCTCACAGCAACAAGGTCCCCTGTTCAAGCCCTGGCTGGGTCAGGAGGCCTTTCTGTTTGGGGTGTACATGTTCTCCTTCAGTCAGCATGGAATTACTCTGGGCACTGTGTTATTTGGTTTCCTTAAACAGTCCAAAAACAACAGACACGTTGATCTATACACACACACACACACACAAACCGAGGGAAGGGCAATTTGACATCTCCAATTCACCTAACCCGCATTTCTGACTTTGCCAAAAAACAGTTCTCGCCATGAATATAGCCATAGATGCTGAACTGGCTTTAAAAATAAATGAACATATTTATCTATTCCAGTTTCTCCAATCAAAACAAATATTAATGCTATGCCTTACAGACCATGTCAAATAATTTTGTTTCCGTCTATGTTGCGACAGTTTTGCAAAGGACTTTTTCTGTGCTGAAATGACTGTGACCCTGTGAACAAATCATTGATGGGTTTGGGTGATGAGTGTTTTGCTCAGAGCCTGTAATCCATAACAAAGGTGTTCAGCTGGGTTCAGGTCCGAGATTTATGCAGACCAGTCGAGTTCTCTCACACCATTTCAAATATTAAGCAATAAGCATGTACTTATATCGATAAGTGCTTATTTTGACACCAGCCCAACACTAGGGCTCATTGTGGCTAAACAGAGGAGCAGGACCAAACAGGCCCATCCCAAGGAACTGCTTGAGGAAGCTGGTGACTGTGTTGTGGTCACATGTCTCTCGGTGGCACGGCAAAAAGACAGCACGGCTTGGCTCGTTGGTCTAGGGGTATGATTCTCGCTTTGGGTGCGAGAGGTCCCGGGTTCAAATCCCGGACGAGCCCTTGTTTAGCTTTGCTTCTTGATGCTGCTACACTGTGGAACATTCATGTCAGTCTTGGCAGAGACTGGTGCCTTTCCGTGGCCGGTTAGCTCAGTTGGTTAGAGCGTGGTGCTAATAACGCCAAGGTCGCGGGTTCGATCCCCGTACGGGCCAAGGTTTCTCTGCGCCTCCTTTTGCCGACTGCTATATTTGCTGTGATTTGTCATGAAAATTCCTGCCGGGAGCATTTTTGTGGCCGAAATAGCTCAGTTGGGAGAGCGTTAGACTGAAGATCTAAAGGTCCCTGGTTCGATCCCGGGTTTCGGCATTGAGGGCAGCCTTTTGAGAGTTTTTTTAACCTAAGGTCCCTGTCCGAGTGGCCTTTTCTCCGTGACCCGGCGGGTCAGGCCCTAACGCAAAGAGTGGTTCCATGGTGTAATGGTTAGCACTCTGGACTCTGAATCCAGCGATCCGAGTTCAAATCTCGGTGGGACCTGTAAGACTTTTTGGGTATCCAAGGGAACAGTGTTTGTTACCCCAAAACAATCCCCCTGCCCTTTAAGCCTTTTTACCAGAGCACTCAGGCTCTAGACAAAAATGAGTTAATTCAAGCAACATTGAGCACTTTTTCTGGTCACCCTGGCGGTGGGCCAACAACTCACAAGTCGCAAAATTTCAGCAAACACAAGGACATTACAAGGAAGCAAATTAAACATGTACGAAAACATAGAATAAATGAAAAATGCATTGACGTTTAGGACAAAGAAAACGCACAGCTCATGTGTACAGGCCAAAGGAAACACACAGCTCTTGTGTACAATCTGACAATGAAATGCATTAAAAAGACTTACCAGAAATGACACGAAGACAAATGAACATTGAAAGAAAATGATTCCAATTTTAAATGGCAACAAAATGCTCTTGGAGTGTTAAGCTCCTGCTCCATGTTGCTTTGTGAAAAAACATCCGTATCGGAGACGTTCATGTGTGGACCCAATGTGAAGCTTCACGCTTCCGGTGTGTGACATCAGAGCAATTAACAACAAACCACAATCACGTGGAGAATGCGGGCATCGATCCCGCTACCTCTCGCATGCTAAGCGAGCGCTCTACCATTTGAGCTAATTCCCCTTACATCCGTCTAATGAATGCTTTGGCTTGTTGCAAGCTGGCTGCTATGTGGTGGGAAAATGTTTCCCAGGGGGGCGGGGGTGACACGCTTTGAGTGGCTCGTTGGTCTAGGGGTATGATTCTCGCTTAGGGTGCGAGAGGTCCCGGGTTCAAATCCCGGACGAGCCCCTCTTTAGACTCGTCCCTCGGAGCTTTAACCCACAACGCCGCTTTGTATGGCAATATTGGCAGGAAAGGAATGGAATGTCAACGAGAAACCCGCAAAGGACGTCAGGGACCTCTCAGCGACACCTCCGCCTTTGGTCTTGTCAGGTCGAAACCGTGTCCGAGGTTGTCTTTTGTTTGTTAACCCCTAGATGATCCCCCTACCCTTTAAGCTTTCTACCGGAGGGCTTGCTGTTTTAACAAGCGATGAGTTGATTTCAAACAACACAATTGACTCAACCCGAAAAATGACCCAGGCTATTTGTCCTACTCCCTCCTGGCCGGGAAAGGCACATCATCCTGGCCACTGGGTAGGTACCCTGAGGTGCCTGGAGCTATGAGACTTAAATATACAACCAGGCTAGTGATGCATGGTGTCCAGTTTAGTTACCGGATGATTTATCAGAATTTTCTCCTAAAATCTAAGATCAACACTTGGAAAATGCGATAAGGACATGGCTTCTAAGATGTTACTTGACGTTAAAACTACACTAAGTGTTGGGATGCCCCTTTTAATAAAGATGTTTGGGGCGAAACAGTTGCCACCCCAAACAGAGCACAGCTGCCTCACAGCAACAAGGTCCCCTGTTCAAGCCCTGGCTGGGTCAGGAGGCCTTTCTGTTTGGGGTGTACATGTTCTCCTTCAGTCAGCATGGAATTACTCTGGGCACTGTGTTATTTGGTTTCCTTAAAAAGTCCAAAAACAACAGACACGTTGATCTATACACACACACACACAAACCGAGGGAAGGGCAATTTGACATCTCCAATTCACCTAACCCGCATTTCTGACTTTGCCAAAAACCAGTTCTCGCCATGAATATAGCCATAGATGCTGAACTGGCTTTAAAAATAAATGAACATATTTATCTATTCCAGTTTCTCCAATCAAAACAAATATTAATGCTATGCCTTACAGACCATGTCAAATAATTTTGTTTCCGTCTATGTTGCAACAGTTTTGCAAAGGACTTTTTCTGTGCTGAAATGACTGTGACCCTGTGAACAAATCATTGATGGGTTTGGTTGATGAGTGTTTTGCTCAGAGCCTTTAATCCATAACAAAGGTGTTCAGCTGGGTTCAGGTCCGAGATTTATGCAGACCAGTCGAGTTCTCTCACACCATTTCAAATATTAAGCAATAAGCATGTACTTATATCGATAAGTGCTTATTTTGACACCAGCCCAACACTAGGGCTCATTGTGGCTAAACAGAGGAGCAGGACCAAACAGGCCCATCCCAAGGAACTGCTTGAGGAAGCTGGTGACTGTGTTGTGGTCACATGTCTCTCGGTGGCACGGCAAAAAGACAGCACGGCTTGGCTCGTTGGTCTAGGGGTATGATTCTCGCTTTGGGTGCGAGAGGTCCCGGGTTCAAATCCCGGACGAGCCCTTGTTTAGCTTTGCTTCTTGATGCTGCTACACTGTGGAACATTCATGTCAGTCTTGGCAGAGACTGGTGCCTTTCCGTGGCCGGTTAGCTCAGTTGGTTAGAGCGTGGTGCTAATAACGCCAAGGTCGCGGGTTCGATCCCCGTACGGGCCAAGGTTTCTCTGCGCCTCCTTTTGCCGACCGCTATATTTGCTGTGATTTGTCATGAAAATTCCTGCCGGAAGCATTTTTGTGGCCGAAATAGCTCAGTTGGGAGAGCGTTAGACTGAAGATCTAAAGGTCCCTGGTTCGATCCCGGGTTTCGGCATTGAGGGCAGCCTTTTGAGAGTTTTTTTAACCTAAGGTCCCTGTCCGAGTGGCCTTTTCTCCGTGACCCGGCGGGTCAGGCCCTAACGCAAAGAGTGGTTCCATGGTGTAATGGTTAGCACTCTGGACTCTGAATCCAGCGATCCGAGTTCAAATCTCGGTGGGACCTGTAAGACTTTTTGGGTATCCAAGGGAACAGTGTTTGTTACCCCAAAACAATCCCCCTGCCCTTTAAGCCTTTTTACCAGAGCACTCAGGCTCTAGACAAAAATGAGTTAATTCAAGCAACATTGAGCACTTTTTCTGGTCACCCTGGCGGTGGGCCAACAACTCACAAGTCGCAAAATTTCAGCAAACACAAGGACATTACAAGGAAGCAAATTAAACATGTACGAAAACATAGAATAAATGAAAAATGCATTGACGTTTAGGACAAAGAAAACGCACAGCTCATGTGTACAGGCCAAAGGAAACACACAGCTCTTGTGTACAATCTGACAATGAAATGCATTAAAAAGACTTACCAGAAATGACACGAAGACAAATGAACATTGAAAGAAAATGATTCCAATTTTAAATGGCAACAAAATGCTCTTGGAGTGTTAAGCTCCTGCTCCATGTTGCTTTGTGAAAAAACATCCGTATCGGAGACGTTCATGTGTGGACCCAATGTGAAGCTTCACGCCTCCGGTGTGTGACATCAGAGCAATTAACAACAAACCACAATCACGTGGAGAATGCGGGCATCGATCCCGCTACCTCTCGCATGCTAAGCGAGCGCTCTACCATTTGAGCTAATTCCCCTTACATCCGTCTAATGAATGCTTTGGCTTGTTGCAAGCTGGCTGCTATGTGGTGGGAAAATGTTTCCCAGGGGGGCGGGGGTGACACGCTTTGAGTGGCTCGTTGGTCTAGGGGTATGATTCTCGCTTAGGGTGCGAGAGGTCCCGGGTTCAAATCCCGGACGAGCCCCTCTTTAGACTCGTCCCTCGGAGCTTTAACCCACAACGCCGCTTTGTATGGCAATATTGGCAGGAAAGGAATGGAATGTCAACGAGAAACCCGCAAAGGACGTCAGGGACCTCTCAGCGACACCTCCGCCTTTGGTCTTGTCAGGTCGAAACCGTGTCCGAGGTTGTCTTTTGTTTGTTAACCCCTAGACGATCCCCCTACCCTTTAAGCTTTCTACCGGAGGGCTTGCTGTTTTAACAAGCGATGAGTTGATTTCAAACAACACAATTGACTCAACCCGAAAAATGACCCAGGCTATTTGTCCTACTCCCTCCTGGCCGGGAAAGGCACATCATCCTGGCCACTGGGTAGGTACCCTGAGGTGCCTGGAGCTATGAGACTTAAATATACAACCAGGCTAGTGATGCATGGTGTCCAGTTTAGTTACCGGATGATTTATCAGAATTTTCTCCTAAAATCTAAGATCAACACTTGGAAAATGCGATAAGGACATGGCTTCTTAGATGTTACTTGACGTTAAAACTACACTAAGTGTTGGGATGCCCCTTTTAATAAAGATGTTTGGGGCGAAACAGTTGCCACCCCAAACAGAGCACAGCTGCCTCACAGCAACAAGGTCCCCTGTTCAAGCCCTGGCTGGGTCAGGAGGCCTTTCTGTTTGGGGTGTACATGTTCTCCTTCAGTCAGCATGGAATTACTCTGGGCACTGTGTTATTTGGTTTCCTTAAACAGTCCAAAAACAACAGACACGTTGATCTATACACACACACACAAACCGAGGGAAGGGCAATTTGACATCTCCAATTCACCTAACCCGCATTTCTGACTTTGCCAAAAACCAGTTCTCGCCATGAATATAGCCATAGATGCTGAACTGGCTTTAAAAATAAATGAACATATTTATCTATTCCAGTTTCTCCAATCAAAACAAATATTAATGCTATGCCTTACAGACCATGTCAAATAATTTTGTTTCCGTCTATGTTGCAACAGTTTTGCAAAGGACTTTTTCTGTGCTGAAATGACTGTGACCCTGTGAACAAATCATTGATGGGTTTGGGTGATGAGTGTTTTGCTCAGAGCCTGTAATCCATAACAAAGGTGTTCAGCTGGGTTCAGGTCCGAGATTTATGCAGACCAGTCGAGTTCTCTCACACCATTTCAAATATTAAGCAATAAGCATGTACTTATATCGATAAGTGCTTATTTTGACACCAGCCCAACACTAGGGCTCATTGTGGCTAAACAGAGGAGCAGGACCAAACAGGCCCATCCCAAGGAACTGCTTGAGGAAGCTGGTGACTGTGTTGTGGTCACATGTCTCTCGGTGGCACGGCAAAAAGACAGCACGGCTTGGCTCGTTGGTCTAGGGGTATGATTCTCGCTTTGGGTGCGAGAAGTCCCGGGTTCAAATCCCGGACGAGCCCTTGTTTAGCTTTGCTTGTTGATGCTGCTACACTGTGGAACATTCATGTCAGTCTTGGCAGAGACTGGTGCCTTTCCGTGGCCGGTTAGCTCAGTTGGTTAGAGCGTGGTGCTAATAACGCCAAGGTCGCGGGTTCGATCCCCGTACGGGCCAAGGTTTCTCTGCGCCTCCTTTTGCCGACCGCTATATTTGCTGTGATTTGTCATGAAAATTCCTGCCGAGAGCATTTTTGTGGCCGAAATAGCTCAGTTGGGAGAGCGTTAGACTGAAGATCTAAAGGTCCCTGGTTCGATCCCGGGTTTCGGCATTGAGGGCAGCCTTTTGAGAGTTTGTTTAACCGAAGGTCCCTATCCGAGTGGCCTTTTCTCCGTGACCCGGCGGGTCAGGCCCTAACGCAAAGAGTGGTTCCATGGTGTAATGGTTAGCACTCTGGACTCTGAATCCAGCGATCCGAGTTCAAATCTCGGTGGGACCTGTAAGACTTTTTGGGTATCCAAGGGAACAGTGTTTGTTACCCCAAAACAATCCCCCTGCCCTTTAAGCCTTTTTACCAGAGCACTCAGGCTCTAGACAAAAATGAGTTAATTCAAGCAACATTGAGCACTTTTTCTGGTCACCCTGGCGGTGGGCCAACAACTCACAAGTCGCAAAATTTCAGCAAACACAAGGACATTACAAGGAAGCAAATTAAACATGTACGAAAACATAGAATAAATGAAAAATGCATTGACGTTTAGGACAAAGAAAACGCACAGCTCATGTGTACAGGCCAAAGGAAACACACAGCTCTTGTGTACAATCTGACATATGAAATGCATTAAAAAGACTTACCAGAAATGACACGAAGACAAATGAACATTGAAAGAAAATGATTCCAATTTTAAATGGCAACAAAATGCTCTTGGAGTGTTAAGCTCCTGCTCCATGTTGCTTTGTGAAAAAACATCCGTATCGGAGACGTTCATGTGTGGACCCAATGTGAAGCTTCACGCTTCCGGTGTGTGACATCAGAGCAATTAACAACAAACCACAATCACGTGGAGAATGCGGGCATCGATCCCGCTACCTCTCGCATGCTAAGCGAGCGCTCTACCATTTGAGCTAATTCCCCTAACATCCGTCTAATGAATGCTTTGGCTTGTTGGAAGCTGGCTGCTATGTGGTGGGAAAATGTTTCCCAGGGGGGCGGGGGTGACACGCTTTGAGTGGCTCGTTGGTCTAGGGGTATGATTCTCGCTTAGGGTGCGAGAGGTCCCGGGTTCAAATCCCGGACGAGCCCCTCTTTAGACTCGTCCCTCGGAGCTTTAACCCACAACGCCGCTTTGTATGGCAATATTGGCAGGAAAGGAATGGAATGTCAACGAGAAACCCGCAAAGGACGTCAGGGACCTCTCAGCGACACCTCCGCCTTTGGTCTTGTCAGGTCGAAACCGTGTCCGAGGTTGTCTTTTGTTTGTTAACCCCTAGACGATCCCCCTACCCTTTAAGCTTTCTACCGGAGGGCTTGCTGTTTTAACAAGCGATGAGTTGATTTCAAACAACACAATTGACTCAACCCGAAAAATGACCCAGGCTATTTGTCCTACTCCCTCCTGGCCGGGAAAGGCACATCATCCTGGCCACTGGGTAGGTACCCTGAGGTGCCTGGAGCTATGAGACTTAAATATACAACCAGGCTAGTGATGCATGGTGTCCAGTTTAGTTACCGGATGATTTATCAGAATTTTCTCCTAAAATCTAAGATCAACACTTGGAAAATGCGATAAGGACATGGCTTCTAAGATGTTACTTGACGTTAAAACTACACTAAGTGTTGGGATGCCCCTTTTAATAAAGATGTTTGGGGCGAAACAGTTGCCACCCCAAACAGAGCACAGCTGCCTCACAGCAACAAGGTCCCCTGTTCAAGCCCTGGCTGGGTCAGGAGGCCTTTCTGTTTGGGGTGTATATGTTCTCCTTCAGTCAGCATGGAATTACTCTGGGCACTGTGTTATTTGGTTTCCTTAAACAGTCCAAAAACAACAGACACGTTGATCTATACACACACACACAAACCGAGGGAAGGGCAATTTGACATCTCCAATTCACCTAACCCGCATTTCTGACTTTGCCAAAAACCAGTTCTCGCCATGAATATAGCCATAGATGCTGAACTGGCTTTAAAAATAAATGAACATATTTATCTATTCCAGTTTCTCCAATCAAAACAAATATTAATGCTATGCCTTACAGACCATGTCAAATAATTTTGTTTCCGTCTATGTTGCAACAGTTTTGCAAAGGACTTTTTCTGTGCTGAAATGACTGTGACCCTGTGAACAAATCATTGATGGGTTTGGGTGATGAGTGTTTTGCTCAGAGCCTGTAATCCATAACAAAGGTGTTCAGCTGGGTTCAGGTCCGAGATTTATGCAGACCAGTCGAGTTCTCTCACACCATTTCAAATATTAAGCAATAAGCATGTACTTATATCGATAAGTGCTTATTTTGACACCAGCCCAACACTAGGGCTCATTGTGGCTAAACAGAGGAGCAGGACCAAACAGGCCCTTCCCAAGGAACTGCTTGAGGAAGCTGGTGACTGTGTTGTGGTCACATGTCTCTCGGTGGCACGGCAAAAAGACAGCACGGCTTGGCTCGTTGGTCTAGGGGAATGATTCTCGCTTTGGGTGCGAGAGGTCCCGGGTTCAAATCCCGGACGAGCCCTTGTTTAGCTTTGCTTCTTGATGCTGCTACACTGTGGAACATTCATGTCAGTCTTGGCAGAGACTGGTGCCTTTCCGTGGCCGGTTAGCTCAGTTGGTTAGAGCGTGGTGCTAATAACGCCAAGGTCGCGGGTTCGATCCCCGTACGGGCCAAGGTTTCTCTGCGCCTCCTTTTGCCGACCGCTATATTTGCTGTGATTTGTCATGAAAATTCCTGCCGGGAGCATTTTTGTGGCCGAAATAGCTCAGTTGGGAGAGCGTTGGACTGAAGATCTAAAGGTCCCTGGTTCGATCCCGGGTTTCGGCATTGAGGGCAGCCTTTTGAGAGTTTTTTTAACCTAAGGTCCCTGTCCGAGTGGCCTTTTCTCCGTGACCCGGCGGGTCAGGCCCTAACGCAAAGAGTGGTTCCATGGTGTAATGGTTAGCACTCTGGACTCTGAATCCAGCGATCCGAGTTCAAATCTCGGTGGGACCTGTAAGACTTTTTGGGTATCCAAGGGAACAGTGTTTGTTACCCCAAAACAATCCCCCTGCCCTTTAAGCCTTTTTACCAGAGCACTCAGGCTCTAGACAAAAATGAGTTAATTCAAGCAACATTGAGCACTTTTTCTGGTCACCCTGGCGGTGGGCCAACAACTCACAAGTCGCAAAATTTCAGCAAACACAAGGACATTACAAGGAAGCAAATTAAACATGTACGAAAACATAGAATAAATGAAAAATGCATTGACGTTTAGGACAAAGAAAACGCACAGCTCATGTGTACAGGCCAAAGGAAACACACAGCTCTTGTGTACAATCTGACAATGAAATGCATTAAAAAGACTTACCAGAAATGACACGAAGACAAATGAACATTGAAAGAAAATGATTCCAATTTTAAATGGCAACAAAATGCTCTTGGAGTGTTAAGGTCCTGCTCCATGTTGCTTTGTGAAAAAACATCCGTATCGGAGACGTTCATGTGTGGACCCAATGTGAAGCTTCACGCTTCCGGTGTGTGACATCAGAGCAATTAACAACAAACCACAATCACGTGGAGAATGCGGGCATCGATCACGCTACCTCTCGCATGCTAAGCGAGCGCTCTACCATTTGAGCTAATTCCCCTTACATCCGTCTAATGAATGCTTTGGCTTGTTGGAAGCTGGCTGCTATGTGGTGGGAAAATGTTTCCCAGGGGGGCGGGGGTGACACGCTTTGAGTGGCTCGTTGGTCTAGGGGTATGATTCTTGCTTAGGGTGCGAGAGGTCCCGGGTTCAAATCCCGGACGAGCCCCTCTTTAGACTCGTCCCTCGGAGCTTTAACCCACAACGCCGCTTTGTATGGCAATATTGGCAGGAAAGGAATGGAATGTCAACGAGAAACCCGCAAAGGACGTCAGGGACCTCTCAGCGACACCTCCGCCTTTGGTCTTGTCAGGTCGAAACCGTGTCCGAGGTTGTCTTTTGTTTGTTAACCCCTAGACGATCCCCCTACCCTTTAAGCTTTCTACCGGAGGGCTTGCTGTTTTAACAAGCGATGAGTTGATTTCAAACAACACAATTGACTCAACCCGAAAAATGACCCAGGCTATTTGTCCTACTCCCTCCTGGCCGGGAAAGGCACATCATCCTGGCCACTGGGTAGGTACCCTGAGGTGCCTGGAGCTATGAGACTTAAATATACAACCAGGCTAGTGATGCATGGTGTCCAGTTTAGTTACCGGATGATTTATCAGAATTTTCTCCTAAAATCTAAGATCAACACTTGGAAAATGCGATAAGGACATGGCTTCTAAGATGTTACTTGACGTTAAAACTACACTAAGTGTTGGGATGCCCCTTTTAATAAAGATGTTTGGGGCGACACAGTTGCCACCCCAAACAGAGCACAGCTGCCTCACAGCAACAAGGTCCCCTGTTCAAGCCCTGGCTGGGTCAGGAGGCCTTTCTGTTTGGGGTGTACATGTTCTCCTTCAGTCAGCATGGAATTACTCTGGGCACTGTGTTATTTGGTTTCCTTAAACAGTCCAAAAACAACAGACACGTTGATCTATACACACACACACAAACCGAGGGAAGGGCAATTTGACATCTCCAATTCACCTAACCCGCATTTCTGACTTTGCCAAAAACCAGTTCTCGCCATGAATATAGCCATAGATGCTGAACTGGCTTTAAAAATAAATGAACATATTTATCTATTCCAGTTTCTCCAATCAAAACAAATATTAATGCTATGCCTTACAGACCATGTCAAATAATTTTGTTTCCGTCTATGTTGCAACAGTTTTGCAAAGGACTTTTTCTGTGCTGAAATGACTGTGACCCTGTGAACAAATCATTGATGGGTTTGGGTGATGAGTGTTTTGCTCAGAGCCTGTAATCCATAACAAAGGTGTTCAGCTGGGTTCAGGTCCGAGATTTATGCAGACCAGTCGAGTTCTCTCACACCATTTCAAATATTAAGCAATAAGCATGTACTTATATCGATAAGTGCTTATTTTGACACCAGCCCAACACTAGGGCTCATTGTGGCTAAACAGAGGAGCAGGACCAAACAGGCCCATCCCAAGGAACTGCTTGAGGAAGCTGGTGACTGTGTTGTGGTCACATGTCTCTCGGTGGCACGGCAAAAAGACAGCACGGCTTGGCTCGTTGGTCTAGGGGTATGATTCTCGCTTTGGGTGCGAGAGGTCCCGGGTTAAAATCCCGGACGAGCCCTTGTTTAGCTTTGCTTCTTGATGCTGCTACACTGTGGAACATTCATGTCAGTCTTGGCAGAGACTGGTGCCTTTCCGTGGACGGTTAGCTCAGTTGGTTAGAGCGTGGTGCTAATAACGCCAAGGTCGCGGGTTCGATCCCCGTACGGGCCAAGGTTTCTCTGCGCCTCCTTTTGCCGACTGCTATATTTGCTGTGATTTGTCATAAAAATTCCTGCCGGCAGCATTTTTGTGGCCGAAATAGCTCAGTTGGGAGAGCGTTAGACTGAAGATCTAAAGGTCCCTGGTTCGATCCCGAGTTTCGGCATTGAGGGCAGCCTTTTGAGAGTTTTTGAACCTAAGGTCCCTGTCCGAGTGGCCTTTTCTCCGTGACCTGGCGGGTCAGGCCCTAACGCAAAGAGTGGTTCCATGGTGTAATGGTTAGCACTCTGGACTCTGAATCCAGCGATCCGAGTTCAAATCTCGGTGGGACCTGTAAGACTTTTTGGGTATCCAAGGGAACAGTGTTTGTTACCCCAAAACAATCCCCCTGCCCTTTAAGCCTTTTTACCAGAGCACTCAGGCTCTAGACAAAAATGAGTTAATTCAAGCAACATTGAGCACTTTTTCTGGTCACCCTGGCGGTGGGCCAACAACTCACAAGTCGCAAAATTTCAGCAAACACAAGGACATTACAAGGAAGCAAATTAAACATGTACGAAAACATAGAATAAATGAAAAATGCATTGACGTTTAGGACAAAGAAAACGCACAGCTCATGTGTACAGGCCAAAGGAAACACACAGCTCTTGTGTACAATCTGACAATGAAATGCATTAAAAAGACTTACCAGAAATGACACGAAGACAAATGAACATTGAAAGAAAATGATTCCAATTTTAAATGGCAACAAAATGCTCTTGGAGTGTTAAGCTCCTGCTCCATGTTGCTTTGTGAAAAAACATCCGTATCGGAGACGTTCATGTGTGGACCCAACGTGAAGCTTCACGCTTCCGGTGTGTGACATCAGAGCAATTAACAACAAACCACAATCACGTTGAGAATGCGGGCATCGATCCCGCTACCTCTAACATGCTAAGCGAGCGCTCTACCATTTGAGCTAATTCCCCTTACATCCGTCTAATGAATGCTTTGGCTTGTTGGAAGCTGGCTGCTATGTGGTGGGAAAATGTTTCCCAAGGGGGCCGGGGTGACACGCTTTGAGTGGCTCGTTGGTCTAGGGGTATGATTCTCGCTTAGGGTGCGAGAGGTCCCGGCTTCAAATCCCGGACGAGCCCCTCTTTAGACTCGTCCCTCGGAGCTTTAACCCACAACGCCGCTTTGTATGGCAATATTGGCAGGAAAGGAATGGAATGTCAATGAGAAACCCGCAAAGGACGTCAGGGACCTCTCAGCGACACCTCCGCCTTTGGTCTTGTCAGGTCGAAACCGTGTCCGAGGTTGTCTTTTGTTTGTTAACCCCTAGACGATCCCCCTACCCTTTAAGCTTTCTACCGGAGGGCTTGCTGTTTTAACAAGCGATGAGTTGATTTCAAACAACACAATTGACTCAACCCAAAAAATGACCCAGGCTATTTGTCCTACTCCCTCCTGGCCGGGAAAGGCACATCATCCTGGCCACTGGGTAGGTACCCTGAGGTGCCTGGAGCTATGAGACTTAAATATACAACCAGGCTAGTGATGCATGGTGTCCAGTTTAGTTACCGGATGATTTATCAGAATTTTCTCCTAAAATCTAAGATCAACACTTGGAAAATGCGATAAGGACATGGCTTCTAAGATGTTACTTGACGTTAAAACTACACTAAGTGTTGGGATGCCCCTTTTAATAAAGATGTTTGGGGCGAAACAGTTGCCACCCCAAACAGAGCACAGCTGCCTCACAGCAACAAGGTCCCCTGTTCAAGCCCTGGCTGGGTCAGGAGGCCTTTCTGTTTGGGGTGTACATGTTCTCCTTCAGTCAGCATGGAATTACTCTGGGCACTGTGTTATTTGGTTTCCTTAAACAGTCCAAAAACAACAGACACGTTGATCTATACACACACACACACAAACCGAGGGAAGGGCAATTTGACATCTCCAATTCACCTAACCCGCATTTCTGACTTTGCCAAAAACCAGTTCTCGCCATGAATATAGCCTTAGATGCTGAACTGGCTTTAAAAATAAATGAACATATTTATCTATTCCAGTTTCTCCAATCAAAACAAATATTAATGCTATGCCTTACAGACCATGTCAAATAATTTTGTTTCCGTCTATGTTGCAACAGTTTTGCAAAGGACTTTTTCTGTGCTGAAATGACTGTGACCCTGTGAACAAATCATTGATGGGTTTGGGTGATGAGTGTTTTGCTCAGAGCCTGTAATCCATAACAAAGGTGTTCAGCTGGGTTCAGGTCCGAGATTTATGCAGACCAGTCGAGTTCTCTCACACCATTTCAAATATTAAGCAATAAGCATGTACTTATATCGATAAGTGCTTATTTTGACACCAGCCCAACACTAGGGCTCATTGTGGCTAAACAGAGGAGCAGGACCAAACAGGCCCATCCCAAGGAACTGCTTGAGGAAGCTGGTGACTGTGTTGTGGTCACATGTCTCTCGGTGGCACGGCAAAAAGACAGCACGGCTTGGCTCGTTGGTCTAGGGGTATGATTCTCGCTTTGGGTGCGAGAGGTCCCGGGTTAAAATCCCGGACGAGCCCTTGTTTAGCTTTGCTTCTTGATGCTGCTACACTGTGGAACATTCATGTCAGTCTTGGCAGAGACTGGTGCCTTTCCGTGGACGGTTAGCTCAGTTGGTTAGAGCGTGGTGCTAATAACGCCAAGGTCGCGGGTTCGATCCCCGTACGGGCCAAGGTTTCTCTGCGCCTCCTTTTGCCGACTGCTATATTTGCTGTGATTTGTCATAAAAATTCCTGCCGGCAGCATTTTTGTGGCCGAAATAGCTCAGTTGGGAGAGCGTTAGACTGAAGATCTAAAGGTCCCTGGTTCGATCCCGAGTTTCGGCATTGAGGGCAGCCTTTTGAGAGTTTTTGAACCTAAGGTCCCTGTCCGAGTGGCCTTTTCTCCGTGACCTGGCGGGTCAGGCCCTAACGCAAAGAGTGGTTCCATGGTGTAATGGTTAGCACTCTGGACTCTGAATCCAGCGATCCGAGTTCAAATCTCGGTGGGACCTGTAAGACTTTTTGGGTATCCAAGGGAACAGTGTTTGTTACCCCAAAACCATCCCCCTGCCCTTTAAGCCTTTTTACCAGAGCACTCAGGCTCTAGACAAAAATGAGTTAATTCAAGCAACATTGAGCACTTTTTCTGGTCACCCTGGCGGTGGGCCAACAACTCACAAGTCGCAAAATTTCAGCAAACACAAGGACATTACAAGGAAGCAAATTAAACATGTACGAAAACATAGAATAAATGAAAAATGCATTGACGTTTAGGACAAAGAAAACGCACAGCTCATGTGTACAGGCCAAAGGAAACACACAGCTCTTGTGTACAATCTGACAATGAAATGCATTAAAAAGACTTACCAGAAATGACACGAAGACAAATGAACATTGAAAGAAAATGATTCCAATTTTAAATGGCAACAAAATGCTCTTGGAGTGTTAAGCTCCTGCTCCATGTTGCTTTGTGAAAAAACATCCGTATCGGAGACGTTCATGTGTGGACCCAACGTGAAGCTTCACGCTTCCGGTGTGTGACATCAGAGCAATTAACAACAAACCACAATCACGTTGAGAATGCGGGCATCGATCCCGCTACCTCTAACATGCTAAGCGAGCGCTCTACCATTTGAGCTAATTCCCCTTACATCCGTCTAATGAATGCTTTGGCTTGTTGGAAGCTGGCTGCTATGTGGTGGGAAAATGTTTCCCAAGGGGGCCGGGGTGACACGCTTTGAGTGGCTCGTTGGTCTAGGGGTATGATTCTCGCTTAGGGTGCGAGAGGTCCCGGCTTCAAATCCCGGACGAGCCCCTCTTTAGACTCGTCCCTCGGAGCTTTAACCCACAACGCCGCTTTGTATGGCAATATTGGCAGGAAAGGAATGGAATGTCAATGAGAAACCCGCAAAGGACGTCAGGGACCTCTCAGCGACACCTCCGCCTTTGGTCTTGTCAGGTCGAAACCGTGTCCGAGGTTGTCTTTTGTTTGTTAACCCCTAGACGATCCCCCTACCCTTTAAGCTTTCTACCGGAGGGCTTGCTGTTTTAACAAGCGATGAGTTGATTTCAAACAACACAATTGACTCAACCCAAAAAATGACCCAGGCTATTTGTCCTACTCCCTCCTGGCCGGGAAAGGCACATCATCCTGGCCACTGGGTAGGTACCCTGAGGTGCCTGGAGCTATGAGACTTAAATATACAACCAGGCTAGTGATGCATGGTGTCCAGTTTAGTTACCGGATGATTTATCAGAATTTTCTCCTAAAATCTAAGATCAACACTTGGAAAATGCGATAAGGACATGGCTTCTAAGATGTTACTTGACGTTAAAACTACACTAAGTGTTGGGATGCCCCTTTTAATAAAGATGTTTGGGGCGAAACAGTTGCCACCCCAAACAGAGCACAGCTGCCTCACAGCAACAAGGTCCCCTGTTCAAGCCCTGGCTGGGTCAGGAGGCCTTTCTGTTTGGGGTGTACATGTTCTCCTTCAGTCAGCATGGAATTACTCTGGGCACTGTGTTATTTGGTTTCCTTAAACAGTCCAAAAACAACAGACACGTTGATCTATACACACACACACACAAACCGAGGGAAGGGCAATTTGACATCTCCAATTCACCTAACCCGCATTTCTGACTTTGCCAAAAACCAGTTCTCGCCATGAATATAGCCTTAGATGCTGAACTGGCTTTAAAAATAAATGAACATATTTATCTATTCCAGTTTCTCCAATCAAAACAAATATTAATGCTATGCCTTACAGACCATGTCAAATAATTTTGTTTCCGTCTATGTTGCAACAGTTTTGCAAAGGACTTTTTCTGTGCTGAAATGACTGTGACCCTGTGAACAAATCATTGATGGGTTTGGGTGATGAGTGTTTTGCTCAGAGCCTGTAATCCATAACAAAGGTGTTCAGCTGGGTTCAGGTCCGAGATTTATGCAGACCAGTCGAGTTCTCTCACACCATTTCAAATATTAAGCAATAAGCATGTACTTATATCGATAAGTGCTTATTTTGACACCAGCCCAACACTAGGGCTCATTGTGGCTAAACAGAGGAGCAGGACCAAACAGGCCCATCCCAAGGAACTGCTTGAGGAAGCTGGTGACTGTGTTGTGGTCACATGTCTCTCGGTGGCACGGCAAAAAGACAGCACGGCTTGGCTCGTTGGTCTAGGGGTATGATTCTCGCTTTGGGTGCGAGAGGTCCCGGGTTCAAATCCCGGACGAGCCCTTGTTTAGCTTTGCTTCTTGATGCTGCTACACTGTGGAACATTCATGTCAGTCTTGGCAGAGACTGGTGCCTTTCCGTGGCCGGTTAGCTCAGTTGGTTAGAGCGTGGTGCTAATAACGCCAAGGTCGCGGGTTCGATCCCCGTACGGGCCAAGGTTTCTCTGCGCCTCCTTTTGCCGACTGCTATATTTGCTGTGTTTTGTCATGAAAATTCCTGCCGGGAATCCTGCCGGGAAAAATGTTTCCCAGGGGGGCGGGGGTGACACGCTTTGAGTGGCTCGTTGGTCTAGGGGTATGATTCTCGCTTAGGGTGCGAGAGGTCCCGGGTTCAAATCCCGGACGAGCCCCTCTTTAGACTCGTCCCTCGGAGCTTTAACCCACAACGCCGCTTTGTATGGCAATATTGGCAGGAATGGAATGTCAACGAGAAACCCGCAAAGGACGTCAGGGACCTCTCAGCGACACCTCCGCCTTTGGTCTTGTCAGATCGAAACCGTGTCCGAGGTTGTCTTTTGTTTGTTAACCCCTAGACGATCCCCCTACCCTTTAAGCTTTCTACCGGAGGGCTTGCTGTTTTAACAAGCGATGAGTTGATTTCAAACAACACAATTGACTCAACCCGAAAAATGACCCAGGCTATTTGTCCTACTCCCTCCTGGCCGGGAAAGGCACATCATCCTGGCCACTGGGTAGGTACCCTGAGGTGCCTGGAGCTATGAGACTTAAATATACAACCAGGCTAGTGATGCATGGTGTCCAGTTTAGTTACCGGATGATTTATCAGAATTTTCTCCTAAAATCTAAGATCAACACTTGGAAAATGCGATAAGGACATGGCTTCTAAGATGTTACTTGACGTTAAAACTACACTAAGTGTTGGGATGCCCCTTTTAATAAAGATGTTTGGGGCGAAACAGTTGCCACCCCAAACAGAGCACAGCTGCCTCACAGCAACAAGGTACCCTGTTCAAGCCCTGGCTGGGTCAGGAGGCCTTTCTGTTTGGGGTGTACATGTTCTCCTTCAGTCAGCATGGAATTACTCTGGGCACTGTGTTATTTGGTTTCCTTAAACAGTCCAAAAACAACAGACACGTTGATCTATACACACACACACACAAAACGAGGGAAGGGCAATTTGACATCTCCAATTCACCTAACCCGCATTTCTGACTTTGCCAAAAACCAGTTCTCGCCATGAATATAGCCATAGATGCTGAACTGGCTTTAAAAATAAATGAACATATTTATCTATTCCAGTTTCTCCAATCAAAACAAATATTAATGCTATGCCTTACAGACCATGTCAAATAATTTTGTTTCCGTCTATGTTGCAACAGTTTTGCAAAGGACTTTTTCTGTGCTGAAATGACTGTGACCCTGTGAACAAATCATTGATGGGTTTGGGTGATGAGTGTTTTGCTCAGAGCCTGTAATCCATAACAAAGGTGTTCAGCTGGGTTCAGGTCCGAGATTTATGCAGACCAGTCGAGTTCTCTCACACCATTTCAAATATTAAGCAATAAGCATGTACTTATATCGATAAGTGCTTATTTTGACACCAGCCCAACACTAGGGCTCATTGTGGCCAAACAGAGGAGCAAGACCAAACAGGCCCATCCCAAGGAACTGCTTGAGGAAGCTGGTGACTGTGTTGTGGTCACATGTCTCGGTGGCACGGCAAAAAGACAGCACGGCTTGGCTCGTTGGTCTAGGGGTATGATTCTCGCTTTGGGTGCGAGAGGTCTCGGGTTCAAATCCCGGACGAGCCCTTGTTTAGCTTTGCTTCTTGATGCTGCTACACTGTGGAACATTCATGTCAGTCTTGGCAGAGACTGGTGCCTTTCCGTGGCCGGTTAGCTCAGTTGGTTAGAGCGTGGTGCTAATAACGCCAAGGTCGCGGGTTCGATCCCCGTACGGGCCAAGGTTTCCCTGTGCCTCCTTTTGCCGACTGCTATATTTGCTGTGATTTGTCATGAAAATTCCTGCCGGGAGCATTTTTGTGGCCGAAATAGCTCAGTTGGGAGAGCGTTAGACTGAAGATCTAAAGGTCCCTGGTTCGATCCCGGGTTTCGGCATTGAGGGCAGCCTTTTGAGAGTTTTTTTAACCTAAGGTCCCTATCCGAGTGGCCTTTTCTCCGTGACCCGGCGGGTCAGGCCCTAACGCAAAGAGTGGTTCCATGGTGTAATGGTTAGCACTCTGGACTCTGAATCCAGCGATCCGAGTTCGGTGGGACCTGTAAGACTTTTTGGGTATCCAAGGGAACAGTGTTTGTTACCCCAAAACAATCCCCCTGCCCTTTAAGCCTTTTTACCAGAGCACTCAGGCTCTAGACAAAAATGAGTTAATTCAAGCAACATTGAGCACTTTTTCTGGTCACCCTGGCGGTGGGCCAACAACTCACAAGTCGCAAAATTTCAGCAAACACAAGGACATTACAAGGAAGCAAATTAAACATGTACGAAAACATAGAATAAATGAAAAATGCATTGACGTTTAGGACAAAGAAAACACACAGCTCATGTGTACAGGCCAAAGGAAACACACAGCTCTTGTGTACAATCTGACAATGAAATGCATTAAAAAGACTTACCAGAAATGACACGAAGACAAATGAACATTGAAAGAAAATGATTCCAATTTTAAATGGCAACAAAATGCTCTTGGAGTGTTAAGCTCCTGCTCCATGTTGCTTTGTGAAAAAACATCCGTATCGGAGACGTTCATGTGAGAGGTCCCTCGGAGCTTTAACCCACAACGCCGCTTTGTATGGCAATATTGGCAGGAAAGGAATGGAATGTCAACGAGAAACCCGCAAAGGACGTCAGGGACCTCTCAGCGACACCTCCGCCTTTGGTCTTGTCAGGTCGAAACCGTGTCCGAGGTTGTCTTTTGTTTGTTAACCCCTAGACGATCCCCCTACCCTTTAAGCTTTCGACCGGAGGGCTTGCTGTTTTAACAAGCGATGAGTTGATTTCAAACAACACAATTGACTCAACCCGAAAAATGACCCAGGCTATTTGTCCTACTCCCTCCTGGCCGGGAAAGGCACATCATCCTGGCCACTGGGTAGGTACCCTGAGGTGCCTGGAGCTATGAGACTTAAATATACAACCAGGCTAGTGATGCATGGTGTCCAGTTTAGTTACCGGATGATTTATCAGAATTTTCTCCTAAAATCTAAGATCAACACTTGGAAAATGCGATAAGGACATGGCTTCTAAGATGTTACTTGACGTTAAAACTACACTAAGTGTTGGGATGCCCCTTTTAATAAAGATGTTTGGGGCGACACAGTTGCCACCCCAAACAGAGCACAGCTGCCTCACAGCAACAAGGTCCCCTGTTCAAGCCCTGGCTGGGTCAGGAGGCCTTTCTGTTTGGGGTGTACATGTTCTCCTTCAGTCAGCATGGAATTACTCTGGGCACTGTGTTATTTGGTTTCCTTAAACAGTCCAAAAACAACAGACACGTTGATCTATACACACACACACAAACCGAGGGAAGGGCAATTTGACATCTCCAATTCACCTAACCCGCATTTCTGACTTTGCCAAAAACCAGTTCTCGCCATGAATATAGCCATAGATGCTGAACTGGCTTTAAAAATAAATGAACATATTTATCTATTCCAGTTTCTCCAATCAAAACAAATATTAATGCTATGCCTTACAGACCATGTCAAATAATTTTGTTTCCGTCTATGTTGCAACAGTTTTGCAAAGGACTTTTTCTGTGCTGAAATGACTGTGACCCTGTGAACAAATCATTGATGGGTTTGGGTGATGAGTGTTTTGCTCAGAGCCTGTAATCCATAACAAAGGTGTTCAGCTGGGTTCAGGTCCGAGATTTATGCAGACCAGTCGAGTTCTCTCACACCATTTCAAATATTAAGCAATAAGCATGTACTTATATCGATAAGTGCTTATTTTGACACCAGCCCAACACTAGGGCTCATTGTGGCCAAACAGAGGAGCAGGACCAAACAGGCCCATCCCAAGGAACTGCTTGAGGAAGCTGGTGACTGTGTTGTGGTCACATGTCTCGGTGGCACGGCAAAAAGACAGCACGGCTTGGCTCGTTGGTCTAGGGGTATGATTCTCGCTTTGGGTGCGAGAGGTCTCGGGTTTTAATCCCGGACGAGCCCTTGTTTAGCTTTGCTTCTTGATGCTGCTACACTGTGGAACATTCATGTCAGTCTTGGCAGAGACTGGTGCCTTTCCGTGGCCGGTTAGCTCAGTTGGTTAGAGCGTGGTGCTAATAACGCCAAGGTCGCGGGTTCGATCCCCGTACGGGCCAAGGTTTCCCTGTGCCTCCTTTTGCCGACTGCTATATTTGCTGTGATTTGTCATGAAAATTCCTGCCGGGAGCATTTTTGTGGCCGAAATAGCTCAGTTGGGAGAGCGTTAGACTGAAGATCTAAAGGTCCCTGGTTCGATCCCGGGTTTCGGCATTGAGGGCAGCCTTTTGAGAGTTTTTTTAACCTAAGGTCCCTATCCGAGTGGCCTTTTCTCCGTGACCCGGCGGGTCAGGCCCTAACGCAAAGAGTGGTTCCATGGTGTAATGGTTAGCACTCTGGACTCTGAATCCAGCGATCCGAGTTCGGTGGGACCTGTAAGACTTTTTGGGTATCCAAGGGAACAGTGTTTGTTACCCCAAAACAATCCCCCTGCCCTTTAAGCCTTTTTACCAGAGCACTCAGGCTCTAGACAAAAATGAGTTAATTCAAGCAACATTGAGCACTTTTTCTGGTCACCCTGGCGGTGGGCCAACAACTCACAAGTCGCAAAATTTCAGCAAACACAAGGACATTACAAGGAAGCAAATTAAACATGTACGAAAACATAGAATAAATGAAAAATGCATTGACGTTTAGGACAAAGAAAACACACAGCTCATGTGTACAGGCCAAAGGAAACACACAGCTCTTGTGTACAATCTGACAATGAAATGCATTAAAAAGACTTACCAGAAATGACACGAAGACAAATGAACATTGAAAGAAAATGATTCCAATTTTAAATGGCAACAAAATGCTCTTGGAGTGTTAAGCTCCTGCTCCATGTTGCTTTGTGAAAAAACATCCGTATCGGAGACGTTCATGTGAGAGGTCCCTCGGAGCTTTAACCCACAACGCCGCTTTGTATGGCAATATTGGCAGGAAAGGAATGGAATGTCAACGAGAAACCCGCAAAGGACGTCAGGGACCTCTCAGCGACACCTCCGCCTTTGGTCTTGTCAGGTCGAAACCGTGTCCGAGGTTGTCTTTTGTTTGTTAACCCCTAGACGATCCCCCTACCCTTTAAGCTTTCGACCGGAGGGCTTGCTGTTTTAACAAGCGATGAGTTGATTTCAAACAACACAATTGACTCAACCCGAAAAATGACCCAGGCTATTTGTCCTACTCCCTCCTGGCCGGGAAAGGCACATCATCCTGGCCACTGGGTAGGTACCCTGAGGTGCCTGGAGCTATGAGACTTAAATATACAACCAGGCTAGTGATGCATGGTGTCCAGTTTAGTTACCGGATGATTTATCAGAATTTTCTCCTAAAATCTAAGATCAACACTTGGAAAATGCGATAAGGACATGGCTTCTAAGATGTTACTTGACGTTAAAACTACACTAAGTGTTGGGATGCCCCTTTTAATAAAGATGTTTGGGGCGACACAGTTGCCACCCCAAACAGAGCACAGCTGCCTCACAGCAACAAGGTCCCCTGTTCAAGCCCTGGCTGGGTCAGGAGGCCTTTCTGTTTGGGGTGTACATGTTCTCCTTCAGTCAGCATGGAATTACTCTGGGCACTGTGTTATTTGGTTTCCTTAAACAGTCCAAAAACAACAGACACGTTGATCTATACACACACACACAAACCGAGGGAAGGGCAATTTGACATCTCCAATTCACCTAACCCGCATTTCTGACTTTGCCAAAAACCAGTTCTCGCCATGAATATAGCCATAGATGCTGAACTGGCTTTAAAAATAAATGAACATATTTATCTATTCCAGTTTCTCCAATCAAAACAAATATTAATGCTATGCCTTACAGACCATGTCAAATAATTTTGTTTCCGTCTATGTTGCAACAGTTTTGCAAAGGACTTTTTCTGTGCTGAAATGACTGTGACCCTGTGAACAAATCATTGATGGGTTTGGGTGATGAGTGTTTTGCTCAGAGCCTGTAATCCATAACAAAGGTGTTCAGCTGGGTTCAGGTCCGAGATTTATGCAGACCAGTCGAGTTCTCTCACACCATTTCAAATATTAAGCAATAAGCATGTACTTATATCGATAAGTGCTTATTTTGACACCAGCCCAACACTAGGGCTCATTGTGGCTAAACAGAGGAGCAGGACCAAACAGGCCCATCCCAAGGAACTGCTTGAGGAAGCTGGTGACTGTGTTGTGGTCACATGTCTCTCGGTGGCACGGCAAAAAGACAGCACGGCTTGGCTCGTTAGTCTAGGGGTATGATTCTCGCTTTGGGTGCGAGAGGTCCCGGGTTCAAATCCCGGACGAGCCCTTGTTTAGCTTTGCTTCTTGATGCTGCTACACTGTGGAACATTCATGTCAGTCTTGGCAGAGACTGGTGCCTTTCCGTGGCCGGTTAGCTCAGTTGGTTAGAGCGTGGTGCTAATAACGCCAAGGTCGCGGGTTCGATCCCCGTACGGGCCAAGGTTTCTCTGCGCCTCCTTTTGCCGACTGCTATATTTGCTGTGATTTGTCATGAAAATTCCTGCCGGGAGCATTTTTGTGGCTGGAATAGCGGTGCCGGGAGAACGAGAGACTGTCTATTGCCATCCAATCACATATCACTGTTAGCATCTTTCCAACTTTGTCACAGCCAATCAATAAAGCCTAATCCCATCATTGCCTCTGTTGACAGCCAGTCACTATCATCCATTTTCAACTTTTTTATACGTATATGCATCAATCACGTATCAGTATGTGTATCTTTACCTCACAGTTCAGCCAATCAATAAAGTCAATTTCCGAAATCGTCGTCTCCTTGCCTTTGCTGACAACCAATCACTGCATCATTTCCATCTACCTGGCGGAGCATCGCCAGCGGTTTCCAGCAGTTTAGAAAGAAAGTTGTCCCGGATTTACTTTGAATTTCACGTTTCCAACTAGAGGTAAGAAGCCAATAATGGTGTTATATTTAGTTTTTTTGTGTGTTATATTTAGTTAATTGGCTAATTAGCTAACGTTTTACGTGTAAGTTACACAGATAAACGTCTTATTTATGTAACTTAGAGATCAAGTAAAGTTAGCGGCCAGTTTCATTACTTTTACAGTTTTACATGTTTATATCGATATAATTACTATCGTGCATAATTCACGTTATTACGTTGATATGCGTACATTAAGTTGGCTAAAAATAGCTGACGTTTTATAACGTAATATGAGGCTTGTTTACTGGGCTAATCGATAGTAAACATTATGTAAGTTAGGCTAATTGTTCCTTATGAAAATGAACCTAACGTTAGGTTTTATTGTGGTAAAAGTGTAGTAACCATGTTTACTTTTGTGTGTATTGATTACTATCAGCAAAACCATGGTTTTGGAAAACCATAATTGTGAAAACCATGGTTATTTGTGGTTACCATGGTTTTACTACAGTAACCATGGCTTCTTGGTTTTAGCTGTAGTAAAAGCATGGTTAATTTTCGTAAGGGGTGTGAAAATAACCATGGTTTTATTGTGGTGAAAGTGTAGTAATCATGTTTTTTTGGTGTATTTATTACAATCAGCAAAACCATGGTTTTATTACACTAACCATGGTTTAACTATGGTTTTGGAAAACCACGATTGTCAAAACCATGGTTATTTTGTGGTTACCATGGTTTTAACTGTAGTTAAACCATGGTTAATTTTCATAAGGGTAAGCCTATGTAATTGAAATGGTATGCAATAATCAGGATTTTTTGAGTTATGGCATATTTTACCCACACACCACCACATTATCCCTTCCTCCCAAATATCAAACTATAACCTTGTAATAAAACACTGAGATTAAATATATGCTATTTGAAAAAAAATGTATGAAATTGATTAACTACTCAGTTCTATTGAATAGTCATAAACTTTGTATTTTGCCACACGCTATCTTTTATTGGAAGATGGCTTCCAAGCACAAGAAGCACAGGGCTATGAGTGAGGGTGAATGGATGGCCCGCCTGCGCAGATTTGCCACACAGGGGGTCTGGCCTTCTGAGGCGGGAAACAGACCGGCACCACGGCAGAAGAAATGGCATGACCTGTATCAAAAGGTAAAGTTGGACATGTATATAAACACAAGAAAGAATGTCATATTTAGAGGGAAGAGGTAGTTATGATTCACTGTCATATGTTACAGATTGAGAAGTGTCCACTGCAACACAGGGGGCAAATGTCTCTGTTTGGGGGGACACAGACATGTGACTGTGGTTTCCATACAAAAAAGGTATAAGAAGTGTTTCATAAAACTGTGATGTGTTGATGGTGTTTTGTTTATTTTTGAATTTAATTTCCTTTTCTGTGAAACTGTAGCCTTCCAGTTTGGCCCCTGTGTCATCCACACCATCCACGTCACCACCTGTAACACGAGGGCAGTCAGAAACAACATCTGGAAAGGCACCTTTAAAGCCTACTTTAACTTTGGCATCGGTAAATGCATGCCTTTGCAGATATTTATGTTATCATATGTTATAGCATTTTATCACTGTGTATGCTTCACATAATGTTACTAATTTCTTTTTGTCAGTTTACAAAGCCGCTGTGTTTTGTTTGTTTTTGAATTTAATTTCCTTTTCTCTGAAACTGTAGCCTTCCAGTTTGGCCCCTGTGTCATCCACACCATCCACGTCACCACCTGTAACACCAGGGCAGTCAGAAACAACATCTGGAAAGGCACCTTTAAAGCCTACTTTAACTTTGGCATCGGTAAATGCATGCCTTTGCAGATATTTATGTTATCATATTTTATAGCATTTTATCACTGTGTATGCTTCACATAATGTTACTAATTTCTTTTTGTCAGTTTACAAAGCCGCGGTTTGGTGGTGTCCATGGTGCAGCTTTAAAGCCAAATCTAGGTGTTGCAAGGACGCATGCAACCAAGGTATAGTAAAAAAAAGACATTTCATTCCATAAAGATATGCAGAGTTTATCTAATCATCGTTACTGCAATACCTAATAATGATAGATTATTTCATTCAAAATTGTAAACTGCCATCTCTTAATCTTGCAGCCTGTTAGCACTTCTGCATTGCCCAGCCCTGCACCTAGGACACCATCTCCTGCTCGCAGTCCCAGGCTGTATATTCAGACCGTCTCCCCCCTGTCTCTTCCTCCTTCTTCTGTGTCTGAAGCAACCTCTTCTTCCTGTGGTCCAGGAGCTGCTTCCAGTGTTGTGAGAAACTCTTTAATTTAATCGTTTTCTTCACACTAAAATTATTGGATCACATAAATATGCTACATTCCTCATAAGTGGCTTGTAATCATGTCTATGTGTTTGTCTTTTTTTTATTACAATAGGAAGTATCAGCCGCGGCCTCTTCTGGGACGTCCTCTGCTCCTCTCACCCCTGTGATCAGCTCCACCTGTGTTTCCTCTGCTGCTCCATTTGTGGCTGGATCCTCTGTCCAACCTGCCGAGGATAGGGTGACCGCTCCAGGTTCAGAGTCTGGATGGCTTCCCACAAAGTTGATGAAAACCATACCACTACAGGATCAGAAGTGGATTTCAGCAGCTTTGTGGAAGCAACATCGGCTTCGTACCGACCTGAAGCTGTGGTATGATCCACCAGAGCCAGCTCTGATCTATCACCAAGGCCCCGCTCCAGAGCGTTTCTTTACACACAGGCTTCTACTCTGGATGCCATACCACCTCTGGAAGGTCAGGCTGTCCTGTCCTGTGTGTGGGAGACAGCTCACAGGCTATGGGGCACACAAGAGAGCCCGCCAGGTTCTGGATGTGGACCGCTTTTATCTTATGATCACAGAGACTCTCTGGTGCAGTGGGTGCAAAGCGGCCTTTATTTCCACCAGCAAGGCCATCTTGGACCAGCTGGACTTAGCTCACAGATTGGAATTTAGGCTGATCCTAACTCGAAAGTGAGTATACTGAGATTATTTAGCTTGTGTAACAACTGTTTTGTCATTTAAAACACAATTGAGATGAGCTGGTTTTAATGTTTGTGTCTTTCTGTCTCTCTTTCACTTTGTTTCATTCAGGTATGCCTGTGACATGCGGGTCATAAGGTTCCTCAGGGAGAGGGCCCTGGGCAACAGCCCTTCTCGCTTAGTGAGGCAGCTGCGGGAGAACCACAGCGAAGAGTGGCTGAAGCGCCTTTGCCGATACCTTGGTGCCTGCTCAGACTTCACCTCCCAGCCAAGCCTGCTTCCTGTGAGGTTTCAGGAGCCACCTGAGCCTGAAACTATCCCCTCCCACAGGTGGATGCTGGCTGTTTATGGGCGAGATATCTTGTGCAGGATTGACCACATTAAAGCCAGCATAACCTCCACATATGGATGCATCCTTAATATGGACTCCACCAAAAAGGTAACTACTTTTTACATTTCAATAAAAAGAATTGCAAATACACCATTAGTAGTAGCACTGACCTAAAATACGTAAGTAATGTTCCATAAAATATTATGTACAAAAAAATAGCAGTGCAACATCAGTAACCTGATAAACCACTGTTATTCGTTATTCGTAGTAATATTTCTGCATTGGAAATTATTTTGCTCCTGCAAATGTTTCACCCATTGTTATAAAATACATCTGCTGCTGAATTTCGCAGTAAAATGGACCATTCCATCCTTGCGTATAAAGAAATGCAGCAAAGTTTATGATGCAAAGTTTGCAATAAGCTCTTGTAAAATATCTGTGTTAAAATAAAGACATCTGCAGAATCACATCAGCACATCAACTGGCCCAAAGAAAAATAGCATAACATTTTGTGGCCTGATAAGAGTACAATTGTTATTTTAGGGTCTAGTGGTTATTGACAGAACCTCAGGGGTCCCCCGTGTACTGAATTCAAGCAACAGTACACAGTAAAGGCAGTATTGGTTATTTTGACACAGATGTGCAGCAGTTATCAACAACAGTGGTTATGCAACTAAATATTTGTAATTCATTAGCTTAAAGTGAAGTTTAATCTTAAGAAATTTCTTCAGTTTATAAGTGTTGACACTTCTATTTTTTTGAACAGCTTAATATTCATTTTCTTTGCTTCCCTTTAAAAGAACAAGACAGACTTGTACATTTTGTTAATATTTTGATTTGGAATTGAATGTGTAATGTTTTCAATACATTTGAAATAAGGAAATAAAATCTATTTATAAAATTTCTGCACTTTATTTACTTATATTTCACATTATTTTTGCATAACTGTATAAATAATTGAGAGTGAGTGAATAAAGCATCACTCACTGTCTTTTCTGTGTAATTACAGATCACAAAGAAGCTGTCGGGGTTTGCAAAGGGGACAGCATTGTGGCTAACATCTGTCAGCAATGAGGTGGGCCAAATCCTCATTAGTGTTCTGACAGCTCAGGAGGGTCCAGCCCTGGACCGAATGGCAGCTGACCTCATCCGGAGGTACACTGATGCAGGTGTGGCTCCGCCTCAGCTCCTTTATGTGGACTGCGATTGCTGTCGGGAGGGCACTGGGCAGACCAAGCTCAAGCAGCGATTTGGTGGGTGGCCAGACTTGGTGGTGAAGCTGGACATCTACCACTTCATGCGGCGACTGGCAGCTGGGTGCACTAAGGATGCACATCCTCTTTACCCCATTTTAATGGCACGCATGTCTTCCTGTATTTTTGAATGGGACAGTGGGGATGTGTCTCTGCTGAGGCAGGCCAAGAGGGAGCAGCTGAGACATGAAGGTATCCCTAACATCACCGACAATATGGTGGATCAACGGATCACCAAGGAGGAATTGGCCCTGCACTGCCGAAGGCGGACAAGAGGAGAGAAGCAGACCATCTTGATGATTGAGCACCTCCTCAGTGAGCTGATGGGGGTAAAGGGTCGAGACCTTCTTGGTGTCCCTCTTTTGGACCAGCAGAGGATGCAGAACATCTGGCAACTCCAGAAGAAGCACGTAAAGTGCATTCAGGACGAACCAGGTGTGCTGCTCTACACACAGACCGGCACCACCACCAAAAATGGTATTGTGCTGCCAAATTACAGATGTGCAAGGGGCTCCACATCACTGGAGTCCTTTCATCTCCATCTGAACAGGTTCATTCCAGGTCAGTATAAATCATTATTCATCAGAAATATTAAGGGTGACACAATGAATGGCTTTCAATAGCATAGCACAAAAAAGTAATGTAAAGTTATTGATCTTGTCTAAAGGAACAAGTGCCAACAGCTTGAATTTCCAGCTGTACCTCCTGGAAGGCCTGAACAGATGGAATCAAGACCGTAAAATGGCATCTCTGGCAGGCAAACCTCCATCCATGTTAAGCTACTCCGGGGACCTGATGCACTGTGTCAACACCCAAAGTGTTAAGGTACTTGGAAGAGAGCTTGCACCATCTTTTCAGCCACCATCTGTCTATACTGGTGAGTTTCAACTTTAAATTGCTTTTTATATTGCATAAAAATATATAATATTTATATATATTTTTTTTTATTTCCTTCTAACTGTGTTCTCCTGTCTGTCCCAGGTGAACTCATAGGTATAGATTACCTGTACCGTCAAACAGGGCAGGCCTTACAGGATTTGGATCCTGACTCTGAGGTGACAGATCAGATGTTGGAGGATGTGGGCACAGAGGAGGAGTTGGAGGATGAGGGCTTCGGAGATATCAGTTTGGACCTCAACCTGGATCCCACTATTGAGGCGCTGGACCTGTCCTCTGGCTCATCACCCGCCACGACCAGCGTTGCCAGCACTCCTGCCTCTGCCCAGACTGGGTCTGCTAACACCACTACAGCAGCACCTAATCAACAACTGGTAACTATTCTTAATAATAACAGTTCAAGTAGTATTATTTGTATAGCACTATTAAAGGAATAGTTCACTTTAAAACGAAAATTCTGTCATCATTTACTCATCCTCATGTTGTTCTTAACCTGTATGAATTTATTTTTTCTAATGAACACAAAAGAAGATATTTTGAGAAATGATAGTAACCACACAGCAGTAAGCGACCATAGACTTCCATATTAGGAATAAAAAAAGGATGGTATGTAATGGGTACCGTCAACCGTGTGCTTACCATCATTTATCAAAATATTTTCTTAGTCATTTATCACAATACTTCCAAAATATTTTTTTCCTACTATGGAAGTCTATGGTCACTTACTTCTGTGTGTTTACCATCATTTATCAAAATATCTTCTTTTGTGTTTAGAACAACATGAGGATGAGTAAATGATGACAGAATTTTCATTTTAAAGTGAACTATCCCTTTAACTTTATTTGTATAGCGCAATAAAATGAAAAATAGAAACAAACAAAATACCATTAATTCAATCTAAAGAGTAAATAGATTCATAAAAAGCAAAGTAAACAAGATAGATTAAATTCCATAAACATGTTTTTCCCCTTTTTTCAGTTTTACGCCGCCTCTGGTCCATCCTCCACGACCACCTACACCACCTCTGGGCCATCGTCCATGACCACCTATGCCACGTCTGGTCCATCCGCCATGATGACCTACACCACCTCTGCGCCATCCTCCACAACCACCTACACCACCTCTGGTCCATCCTCCACGACCACCTACACCACCTCTGCGCCATCCTCCACGACCACCTACACCACCTCTGGTCCATCCTCCACGACCACCTACACCACCTCTGCGCCATCCTCCACAACCACCTACACCACCTCTGGTGCATCCTCCACGACCACCTCTGGTCCATCCTCCATGACCACCTATGCCACGTCTGGTCCATCCGCCATAATGGCCTACCCCACCTCTGCGCCATCCTTCACAAGCACCTACGCCGCCTCTGATCCATCCTCCACGACCACCTACACCACCTCTGGTCCATCCTCCATGACCACCTACGCCACGTCTGGTCCATCCGACATTATGACCTACGCCACCTCTGTGCCATCCTCCACAAGCACCTACGCCACCTTTGGTCTATCCTCCACGACCACCTACACCACCTCTGGTCCATCCTCCTTGACCACCTACGCCACGTTTGGTCTATCCGACATAATGACCTACGCCACCTCTTCGCCATCCTCCACAAGCACCTATGCCGCCTCTGGTCCATCCTCCACGACCACCTACACCACCTCTGGTCCATCCTTCACGACCACCTACATCACGTCTGGTCCATCTGCCATGATGACCTACGCCACCTCTGCTCCATCCGCCACAACCACGTACGCCTCCGTCCTTCCTCTCCCGACCACCCTCACTGTCTCTGTAGCCACTGCTCCCCCAGCAGTGCAACCAGTCCCTGAGAAACCACTGGTAAGAATTTTTGTGACAAGTACATTGTGCTAGTTGTGCTGTTGTTCTGCCTGTGATATTGTATCTTTTTAACATTGATTCACTCTTATATTTTACCAGGCTGTGGATGAACGCAGTGTACCAGGGATAGATAGAGTGGACAACCTTGCAAGCTACTTGGTGGGGCTTAGGATGGAATCTGGTCAAACTCTGAGCCACCAGCAGGCCAGTACCATCATTGCCCTATGGCAAAGCCTGCTTCCATATGACCAGCAGAGAGTGGCGTATGCTGCCCGGCACCAGGTGAATCTTACAACAGGACGCTTCAGGTGCTCAAAAACCAAGCCTGAATTCACACCTGGTGTGGATAGCATGACCCGTTGCGTCCTTGGGTCAACAGGATCCCCTGCCCAGTGGCCAGACTGTTGCCGCCTGGTAGAGTCTATCTTTGTTAAACTCTGTGATATTCACAGGAGCCCCAAAAAAATAGGAAATCATGCTGTAACAAGATGGACTCTAATTCTGAGGGACTACAGCAAGATCCGGCAGCTGGTCCTGGGCAATGGGACTGTGATGGAGAATACCACCCTGCAATTGTTTCAGGTGAATCAAACAACTTTAAATCAATGGCACAAGAAGCGGCTAAAGAGGCAAGAATGTGCCATCCTGCTTCAGGGTGTGAACTTGCCAGCCCCCATTCCTATTGCTGCTAGGCCTCTCCCGCCTGGACAGACTCGCCCCACTACAGCCCCCCCACAGCTTGGCCCCCAACACCGCTACCACCTGCCAGCAAGCACAGTGGGAAAGGCAGTGGACAAGCGAAAGTCTGCAGTTCCAGCCCCGCACCCCCCTCCTCCAAAGGTTTTCCGACCAAGGCAGTTGTTCCCTGCTGATTCTGCTCCATTACCTGTTGTTCCCAACCCCAGTCCTGCATTTGCCCCGTTTGTGTTTTTATGTCCAGTTCCTGTCATCCGGCAGATTGCTCCAGCTGGCCCCATTCCCTCCCCACCACCTGCTCGGAGGCCCTACGTCCGCACTGTGGACAAAAACAAGTGCAGTCTGTGCCACCAGCCCCGGAACAAAGATACTGGCCACAGCCAGTATTATGGCCACATTTACTGTCCCCTGACTGCTGTTATGCCACTTGACCAATGGAGGGAGGAGATGAAGAAGAAGAGGGCAGATAAAAAACAATAATTTGTTCATTTAAATGCTATGTGTGTGTGCTTGCTTGCGTACACCTCTGTTAGGGTCATTTGTTCACCCTCTGAAAAGCTAATTTGTTCATTTGCTTTTCACATTTGATCATTAAACCCATATAAATAAGCTTAAAGCTTTTTTGATAAAGTTGTGTTT